>NW_026111942.1:62500-170986 GCF_024679095.1 Eriocheir sinensis
CAAGAGAAATATAAGAGGAACAGCAATGCCTATTAGTAGAATTATTAGACACTGAAAACTGAAAAGGAATTAAAAGGATGAAGGAGAGGGAGATAAATGGATATAAATTGAAATCTAAAATACAGGAGACTGAAAATTAACCAAAAGGATGAAAAGTGACGGTTTTGCATATCTACCGAAGACAGAAAAGGAATTACAACGATGAAGAGGGGAGAAGGAGAGAGGGAGGGGGAGCGGGGAGGCACAGATGACTCCCTGGGACATCTCGGCCTCTGATCTCGGTATGCAATGTCTCTGTAGCCTTCACCGGTACGCGTCGCGGAGATCAAAGGTTTATGGATCACCGACACCCCAGAGACGAGGCATCTCCAGAGCCTGACAGCATCCCAGCCACACGGGGCACGAGGAATGTCATAGATCAAGCCGGGGAATGAATTGCTTGCCCTTGATGTCAATACGACCACATTGCCATCACTTCCAATACCAAGACTTTATGTACCGCTACGAAAAGGATGACAGTTTTGATTCGTCACTAAAATGGAGTTTCGCCGCATATCCAACGAGGAAATAAAGACGCAACACTACACACGAACACGACTGCCTTGAACGGGTAACCGCCACCACCACCACCAATACAAGCAGAGCAATTACTGAGAACACGTGCTGGACTTAGGTCACAAGCCAGAGCCATAGGAAAGGTATTCAACACAATTTTTTTAGGTGCTGCCTCTAGCGCCGGTAGGCACTCTAGAGGGGCCTCTTGGACGACCGGAGTCTGTTAGTGGTGCAGGCGTTATTTTAAGTGGCTGCCGTGATGTATGACTTGTTTAGCCCATGCTGCCTCCCGGTGCTCCACTTGAACGAAGTCGCTGCAGCTAGTGTTGACTGAGGACCTGGCCAGCATGAAGGTAATCTTTTGACACTTGGCGATGGTTGAAAATTGTCATCGTCCTTCGGTGTGACTCGAACCCATGTCCTCGGTGTGACACGATTCTCTTCACTGATTTTAAGAATTCCACTACAAGAGTCACCATTACGATTTCAGATTTAATTAAAGAAAATAATACATCCCAGAAGATTAGCACAACACCAGTAGTACATCTCACGGGACAAGGATCCAAGCGTTGCCACGGTACCACTATTATACCATACCGCACTCAAGACCCAGCGCTCGTTTCCTCCGTAGTAAAGAAAGGTAGCGGCCCGGCGTGAACCCTCAACAAAGGGTGCAGGGAGGTGATCCAGGACGAAAAAGAAGAACAAGTAAAAACCAATACACCTCACAAGACATGGATATCCAAGCGCTGCCACCAGTGTATCATCCCACACTGAAGACACAACGCTTGTTTCTTCCGTAGTAAAGCAAGGCAGCGGCACGGGGTGAACCCTCGACAAAGGGCGAAGGAAGGCAATGCAAGACGAAACAAAAGAAAAAGTAAAAAACAATAAACCCCACAAGACAGGGATATCCAAGCGCTGCCATCAGTGTATCATTCTATACTCAAGACCCAGCGCTCGTTTCCTGCGTGGTAAAGCAAGGCAGCGGCCCGGCGTGACCCCTTAACAAAGGGCGAAGGAAGGCGATGCAGCGCGCGGCCACGAGGTGAAGGAAGAAAACACGTAATATTTATATGGGGCTCCTTTCTGCTAGCCACAACTCCAGCTTCTAACGACCCCCACGACACCGGAAATTTTTCACGAGGAGCGTATACGTACAAGCGGCGTGTGTGTGTGTGTGTGTGTGTGTGTGTGTGTGTGTGTGTGTGTGTGTGTGTGTGTGTGTGTGTGTGTGTGTGTTGAATAATATAATTTCTTTTTCGGCTTCACCTTTAGGGTACGGAAAAATATCATCCATTGTTTTCACTATATTGGGAGAGAGAGAGAGAGAGAGAGAGAGAGAGAGAGAGAGAGAGAGAGAGAGAGAGAGAGAGAGAGAGAGAGAGAGAGAGAGAGAGAGAGAGAGAGAGAGAGAGAGAGAGAGAGAGAGAGGAAGGAAGAGAGAGAAGAGAAGAGGGAGGAGAGAGAAGAGAGAGAAAAAGATAGATAGAGGCAGAAACAGATTAACCGACACACACACACACACACACACACACACACACACACACACACACACACACACACACACACACACACACACACACACACGAGGAAAAAACAAGGTAAACCCGGAAATACGCAAGAAACCACACACACGCACCCGCCCACATAAACAACGCAGGAAAGCCGAAGTGTAAACATTGTATTTTGCATAATGCCGCCTCGCCGGGAAGTCAGTCCGGGAGATAAGGACACGCGCGGAGAACTACAAGCACGCAGCGAAGTAAGCACAACGAAGTGGACGAAACGCCACTCATTACCGATTTCTTAGACGTGTCCTTATCAAAATAACCTTAAGTTACGGGAAGTGAGAGAGATATAGATAGATAGATAAATAGGTAGATAGATAAGTAGGTAAGTAGATAATTTAGGCACACGGATAGAAAAAGAGATAGAGAGAAAGAGAAAGAGGGAATTAGCTTTAAAGAAAAAAAGTAAGAAAATGAACGAAAATATAACAAAGGTAAAAGAAGGGATAAATGAGAGAGAGAGAGAGAGAGAGAGAGAGAGAGAGAGAGAGAGAGAGAGAGAGAGAGAGAGAGAGAGAGAGAGAGAGAGAGAGAGAGAGAGAGAGAGAGAGAGAGAGAGAGAGAGAGAGAGAGAGAGAGAGAGAGAGAGAGAGAGAGAGAGAGAGAGAGAGAGAGAGATCTGACCCTGCCAACTACAGGCCTATCTCCCTCCTGTCTGTAGTTGGAAAAATCTTCGAGAGAATAGTGGTGGAGGCCATCACCCACCACCTCGAGAACAACGCCCTCATCACTGACCAGCAGTTTGGGTTCAGATCTGGCCGCTCCACTTCAGACCTCCTGCTGCTCCTCTCCAGGGATTGACAGGACTCACTAGACACCGGCCTGGATACCATTGTCGTCGCTCTCGACATCGCGGGTGCTTTTGACCGGGTGTGGCACGCGGGCTTGCTGGAGAAGCTTCGTGCCAAAGGCATCCAAGGACACCTGCTGATGCTGATGAGCGACTACCTTCAAGGAAGAAGCCTCCACGTCGTCGTCGGCGGCCAGCAGTCCAAGGACCTCCCAGTGGGTGCCTCAGTCCCTCCGGGATCTGTGCTGGGACCTGTCCTCTGGAATCTGTACATCGACGACCTTCTCAGGAGTCTGCCAGCAGTCTCTGCATACGCTGACGACTGCACGCTCTCCCTCTCCTACCGGTTGCTGACGTCAACCAGCAACTACGCTTGATACGGGAGTGGGGGGAGCGCTGGCAGGTGAACTTTGCTCCTGAGAAGACTTAGGCGATGGTGATCTCTCGGTCCCCGGCAGCCACACAAGCTGTCGAAGGAAGGGTGATGTTTGGCTCCGTCACCCTCCCGCTCCAGGATTACGTCAGGATCCTCGGAGTGGACTTGGACCGAGAGCTGCGCTTCGACCGCCACCTGAAACACGTCGCCCACCAAGCCTCCCTACGTGTCTCTGCCCTTCGTAGAGTGGCTAATTTCCTCGACAAGCGAGGAATTATGCTCCTCTACAAGGCCCAGGTAAGACCCTACCTGGAGTACGGGGCTCTGACCTGGATGTCCAGCGCTTCCACACACCTGCAGAGACTGGACAAGGTGGAGCGACGGGTGCAGCGACTGTTACAGGAGAACAACCCCCAGTCGCCCCTTCAGGATATTATACATCTAGACACTCTGGAGCACCGCCGGGACGTCGCTGCGCTGGTGGTGTTCCACAAGGCTCAGGTACAATGAGTACCACACCTGGCGAGGCTGAGGCTCCCCCCGCGAGAGGCTGTGAGAGATACGAAAACGGGACTCTCCAGCCACGAGCAGGTCGGGGTGCCAAGGTCACGCGCCAGCCAGCACCAGAGGACCTTCACCTCCAGGGTGTCCCGCCTGTGGAACACGTTCACGGCGGCAGGGCCAACAGTGAGGGAAATGTCCACCCAGCACGTAAAAGTGGCTGCTCACAAGTGGCGAAGAACATGCCCCACACCACTAGTGATGCTAAATACACAGTGAACCAGTGTAAAGGGCTTTTGAAATAATGCACAAGAAAAAGTGACATTTTAAGCTCTGAAAAGTGCACAGTGAAACATATGCTTCTCGTTACGAACGATCGCATAAAGTGTCGTCGACAAAAAAAAAAAAAATGTTGTGTACTACAGATTGTCAGTTTAAATAAAAGAGAGAGAGAGAGAGAGAGAGAGAGAGAGAGAGAGAGAGAGAGAGAGAGAGAGAGAGAGAGAGAGAGAGAGAGAGAGAGAGAGAGAGAGAGAGAGAGAGAGAGAGAGAGAGAGAGAGAGAGAGAAGCAGGTGGTGACGGGAGGGCTGGAGGAAGAGAGAACATAAGAAGAACATAAGAACGTAAGGAGTCTGCAAGAGGCCGGTTGGCCTATACAAGACAGCTCCTGTACACTCAACCCTACCTTACCTCACCATCCATGGCTTTATCTAACCTCTTCTTGAATGTATCTATGGTGTTGGCGCCCACAACATGGCTCCCAAGCCTGTTCCATTCATCTACCACTCTATTGGTGAACCAATTCTTGTCTATGGGCGAGGCAGGCTGGATCGGTATTCCCAGACGCTGCCGACTCCCACGTCATCTATTTCCAAAGGCCAAAGAGGAGATTAATCAGGTTTCCAGGAGTGTTTTTTCACCATAGTGGCACAGAAGAATGGCCAGACTACTACCAGGGTCATAAAACTATCTCTGCAAATGCCCAAGACTCCTACTAAACCCTTGTTAAATGTGCGTACTTGGGCGCTGAAATGTTTAAGAAAATGGGTCAGACTACTACCAGGGTCATAAAACTATCTCTGTAAATGCTCAAGACTCCTACTTAATCCTTGTTAAATGTGCGTACTTGGGCGCTGAAATGTTTAAGAAAATGGGTCGGTGGCTGGGACGAGGCTCTTTTGGACCCTTCTTTTCTTGTATTAAATCAACTCTTTTATCACTCATTAATTACTCCATAAATTATCTCACCGTCTCGTATCCCTGGTAGCGTGATCCGGCTTAAGTTGTTATTGGAGACTGGTGTTCGGGGATAAACAAGGGAAAAAGAAAATATACATTTATTTAAAATTAAATGAAAGTAATTGCCTTACGCAATATTCTATGCTCAGACGATCATAACGCTGGCATATTCAGCAATGGATACAACATATGACAAACGACATGTCTTTAAACATAATACTACAATTTGTGCTCAGTTGTTGCCAATAATAATAACACTCGTCATTCCACAAGCAGTGGTTTGTTTCTCTCTGCTTACATCACAATATTTAAATACTCTCCTCACATCCTGATAACACATTCCTATAGTATAATCTTCTACAATTTCACGGAAGCACCAAATTATACCACACCCAGTGCTTTCTACCTTTGCTTTACATCGCAAACAAATAATCACAATCCTGTCCCACTCACAATCCTACTTCACATCTCCTACATTATAATCTCCAGGACAATACAGTCGGTTTCCCTTAGATTCTCGAATTTCTACTCACGATTAAGATCACAACAGCCATTCTCAGCTGAGTGAGTAGCAAGTCTGCTTGAAGCGAGTGCAAGGCTCGGTCTGCCCATATCACTGTTGTCTAGGTTACATTTTTCCTTGCTTGAGGCGGAACTACATCTTTGACACGCCTTCATTTTCTATAACCAGTAGCCAATACTTCCTGTCAACAACCATTGGCTCGCTCATTATGTTATATTGTTTACTTCTCCTACTATTTGTTATTTCACTCTTAAGACACTCCCACAGTGACTTCTCTTTTCATTTATTCGCTTATAGCATTCCGTCACACCGCACGTGACATGTTAGAGTCCTCTTGAATGGTTATCCACACTTCCTGACCACGCCTACTGGGTATCTGCTTTCTGTATGTGGGTCTGGGTATTTTCCATAACCTCTCAGTAGTGTTAGTGCTTATCAGATGTTTACAACTTTGTATATCTGACTAATTGCTTTCCTTCCCTCTCCTGTCATATTTACAATTCTTGTCTCCATATCTCCACTCGGTATTTGCCTCTGATTGGGGTCACTTTTAATTAACTGTGCTGCTATGGTCGTCTTCTGTTTGTCCATATTCTGGGTCCCAACAGCTCTCCAAGGCAACGCGTCTCAGGCTGACAATCCCGACACCACCGTTGCCTGATTATCGTACTCAGAACATCGTATTTACCAGTTTCTGACCCATGACTATTGCAAAAAAAAAACCAAAAACTAACCATTTCAATGATAACTATAAATGAATCTAGTTATCGGGGTGGAGGAGACAGTTTTTGGCTCGGAAATCAGCAAATATAAGAGCCTGAGTACGATAATCTGGCAACGTTGCGGCCGGCACGTAGCAGGGAGCTTTTTGTGTGGCTCAGTGTGTCGGTGTGCTCAGACGCCTCCGCCTCTCGCATCAACCTAACCCACCCAAAGTCTATATACACCAAGTCAAGTCATACGCAGGTTTGTGGGAGGAGACACGGCCGAGGCGTGGTTTATGCGTGACACTGCTTGGAGCCAAACTAGAGAATGTAGAAACAGGGATTTAGAGAAAACGAGGAAAGGTGGACTAATTTAAATCAATCACTTCAACATGCCCTCCCTCACACCCCACACCGCCGTTTGTAGTCATTGAAATTACAGTCACGCAATAGCACAATAAAAAGACATATTTTTTTCGTCAGTGGCTTGCCTGAACGAGCTGTGAAAGAAGGCGAGAATGCACATCCAGAGTGCATATACGGCCCCAACTTTAGTCACCCCTGAACTGGCGAGTATTTTTTTTTTTTTGGCTCTAAGTGACGTCATCCCGCAGCTCCACAGGTTTGAAGCAGAGTGACTTGACTTGGTATATATAGACTTAGAACCCACCCACATGAACCCAAATGACTCAGGTACAATATTAAAGCAAGAAACAAAAAAAATGAGGAAAAATGAAAATAAATGGACTAATAAAACCAGACACAACGAAATGCTAAACCGTAGATCCAGGTTCGAATCCTGTCAACGCAATAATGAATCAGGTAACGCCCAAGACCTGCCTCAGGTGATTTGCGTGTGTGTGTGTGTGTGTGTGTGTGTGTGTGTGTGTGTGTGTTTACCTCGTTGTTCTGAACAGGGTTTGTTTGTCTCCTGTTATCAAGTCTCCATATTTACTTTTATTCAACTCTGTGTGTGTGTGTGTGTGTGTGTGTGTGTGTGTGTGTGTGTGTGTCGCCCCCATTCACCAGCCCTTATAACAATACACTCCCTCCCACCTCACCTCACCTTATCTTATCTTATCCTACCTCACCTCACCTCACCTTACCTCACCTCACCTCACCTCGCCTTGTCTAACCTAACGTCACCTCTCCTTACCTAACCTAACTTAACCTATTCCTTATTTCACCTAACCTAACCTAGCTTCACCTCATTTAATCTAACCAAACCTAACCTAACCTCTACTCACTCACCTCCCCTCCCCTCACCTAACCTCACCTCACCTAACCTAACCTCCCCTCAAAGCCTCGTTTACACCGGCCGCGTCTCCCCCGCTGATGGCGACACCCCTGGACAAACAATGCGGCCTGACCCGGTCATAGCCACTTCCATTCGTCTGGCTGAAGGAACGGAGATACGCGTGGCAGCCGGCAGTTAGGGGGCCGCTCGGTTGACATTCGCCTGAGTACCTCGGGATCACGGTTGTTATACTGTGGTGTGTGTGACGGCGGGGGAAGGGAGAGTGGGATGAATAACTACACCTGGGGAGGGGAGTGTCATTCAAACCTACACCAGTCGACTGTAGCCATGCAAAACTGTACCCGTTGAATGCAGTGCCATGCAAAACTGTACCCGTTGAATGTAGTGCCATGCAAAACTGTACCCGTTGAATGTAGTGCCATGCAAAACTGTACCCGTTGAATGTAGTGCCATGCAAAACTGTACTCGTTGAATGTTGTGCCATGCAAAACTGTACCCGGTGAATGCAGTGCCATGCAAAAATGTACCCGTTGAATGTAGTGCCATGCAAAACTGTACCCGGTGAATGTAGTGTGGCGTGAAAACTATACCAGATGAATGTATTATGTATGCAAAACTAAACCAAGCGGAGGGGGTGTCATTCAAGACTATACCCGTTGAATTTTTGTCCTGCATAACTATATAAGTTGACTGTACTATACTCGCATGCAAAACTATATATACCCAATGAATGTACCGTACTGTCATGAGAATATATACCCGGCAAATGACCCGTTTCCCTCAAAGCTATTTTCAAAGGTCAAAGAAGGGATCAATCGGGTTTCATTGACTGTATTTTTAGGTTCATGATACAGAAGAAGAGTCAATCTACCACCAGGGTCAGAAAACTACCCCTGAAAAAGCCCACAACTCCTAGGAAAGCCTTGTCCAATATGTGTGCTTGGGCGCCGAAGTGTTTAAGAGTATAACCGTGTACCTCGTGAACAGACTCAGAAGCTAACCTTAACACACACAGCACAGAAACTACACAGCACACACTACTCCTACACCCGGTAGGTCGTATAAGGATGAGCCGCTGGAGTGGTCACGAGGCGCATTAGGCTTCGGGAGAAAGGGCCGCGCGGGGAAAAGAAAAGTGGTCCGCAAAGAAAGAATTTGGCGAAGAGTGCGCGGAGTTGTGCAGCGGTGAGTGATGACCAAAGCCTCGGGGCAAGAAAAACGGGAAGTGGCGGGCAGGGGAGGAGGACTCAGGAGGCAGCAGTAGCGGTGGCGGCGGCTGTGGTGGTGGAGGTAGCAGCAGGTAGGAAGGAAAGAAATCGATGAGTGTGGCGGTGAAAATCAGCGGTGGGTGACTGCATGGTTTTGGCTGGCTGCATGGTGCTGGTGGTGGCGTCGTGGCGGTGGCTGACTGAAGGCAACACTTTAGAATTGGCGGAAAACTAGAAAAAAAGTTGGAAATTTTCGTTTAGTTGTCGTAACATCTGTGGTCATATGCCGGAGAGAGACAGGAGGGGGAAGGAATTATAGGAGAAGGGAACAGACCCCAGGAGACGGGACACAACCCCCGATTAATACCTGGTACCCATTCACTGCTGGGTGGACAGGGGCGAACGGTATCGGAAAACTAGAAAGGGAATGTGTCTTTACTTTCTACGGTGACTTAGAATCTTTTTTCACCTTAGATTTAAAGAATGCATTTCTGGTTCAGGTTGCATGGCTGAGTGACTGACTGAAGGAAAAACTTTAGAATTGGCGGAAAACTAGAAAGGAATGTGTCTTTACTTTCTACAGTGACTTAGAATCTTTTTTAACCTTTGCTTTAAAGAATGCATGACTGGTTCAGGTTGGATGGCTCATGAAGTGGCTGACTGAAGGAGAAACTTTAGAATTGGCGGAAAACTAGAAAGGGAATGTGTCTTTACTTTCTACAGTGACTTAGAATCTTTTTTAACCTTTGCTTTAAAGAATGCATGACTGGTTCAGGTTGGATGGCTTATGAAGTGGCTGACTGAAGGAGAAACTTTAGAATTGGCGGAAAACCAGAAAGGGAATGTGTCTTAACTTCCCACGGTGACTTTGAACCTTTCTTTCACCTTTGTTTTCTAGAGTGCAGGATGGGTGGCTGGCCTGAGGCGGCTGTGACTGTGGCTGACTGAACGAGAGACTTTGAGACTTTATGACAGGCAGAAGACTCGAAAGGGAATGTCTACTTACTTCCTACGGTGACTTAGAACTTATTTTTTAGCTTTTCTTATAGAGTAGGATGAACTTCACTTTTTTTAGCTATATTTTGCTTCTCTCTACCCACTAGCGCAAAACTGGAAATGGAATGTCTGTTTACTTCCTACGATGACTTAGAACTTATTTTTGACCTTTTCTTATAGAGTAGGATGAACTTTACTTTTTTTAGGCTCTATTTTGCAACTCTCTACTCACCAGACTTTAGAACTGGCGCAAAACTGGATAGGGAGTTTCTATTTACTTCCTAGGGTGACTTATAACTTATTTTTGACCTTTTCTTATAGAGTAGGATGAACTTTACTTTTTTCCGGCTATGCTATATTTTGCATCTCTCTACTCACAAGACTTTAGAACTGGCGCAAAACTGGAAAGGGAATGTCTGTTTAGTTACTACGGTGACTTAGAACTTATTTTTCACTTTTTCTTATTGAGTGTAGGACGAACTTCTCTTTTTCTATCTACATTTTTTTCTCTCTCTACCCACCAGATTTAAAAATGGGCAGGGAATTCGAAAGGGAATGTCTCTCTGTTTGCTACGGTGGCTTATAATCTATTTTTCACCTTTTCTTCTTATTGTAGGATGAACTTCACCATCTTGTCTATTTCTTTCCTTTTTTTTCTCTCTCCTTAGATTACTTTCATTTATATCTCACCTTTTCTTCTAGTGCAGGATGAATTTCACTTCCTTTCTATCTTTCTATATCCTTTTCCCTCTCCGAACATCAGCTTCATATATGTGACGCAGGGGCACATTTGTAGCAACCACCGCTGAAAGCCGTGTGCTCTGCTTCCCCGGTGACCCAAGAAAATGTGGCGCTGCAGCACAGACTCATTAAGTGTATTCGTGTCAACGTTTTCGTCTCCCTTCGTCTTGTATCTCCTGTGCCGTCTATGTATTTTCAATGTCGCTGTCCTTGTCTCCCTGTCTGTTGTGTCGCGTCTTCATTGTTAACTCTTCTTTTTACTCGTTTATCTTCTACTGTCTGTCCTCGTCTTGCTACAGTTCTCTTATAAATATTGTTCAACATATACACCAACACATAAATGTTACCTACACATTACAACATTCATACACACACATATACACTCAACCACCTCTTTTATGTGACTTGTAAATGTCAATGACGTGTGTGATTTTTGTCAATAAAGCAACCCTGACGGATATTGACTTTCTCTATCCGTGAACCGATTAGCTCTCAGAACACTCGCTACCGCCAACACATTCAGTGGTACCATCTCATTAAATCGTCAATCACTTCCTCGGCACCTCTTCGGTCAGTGCCGCATCCTCTGAGACAGCGACCTTCAAAGCGAGCGACCCACGGCCCATATTCTCAGACCTTTAGGCACCCAAGTACACATAGTTGACAAGGCTTTCGAAGGTGTTTGGGGCATTTCTACGGGTAGCCATGAGCCCAAGTACACATAGTTGACAGGGCTTTCGTAGGTGTTTGGGTCATTTCTACGGGTAGCTTAATGGTCGTAGCGGTACTGTGACTCTTCTTCTGTACCATGAGCCCAAGTACACATAGTTGATAAGGCTTTCGTAGGTGTTTGGGGCACTTCTACGGGTAGTTTAATGGCCGTAGTTGTAGTGTGACTCTTCTTCTGTACCATGAACTTAAAAGAACGCTCATAAGAACCCTATTGACCTCCTTTTCGGCCTTGGGAAATAGTTGATGTGAGAGGTGAAAGGCGGAAGCGTCTGAGAGCACCAACCCAAAGTTCTGTGTCTCCAAACTCCCCTCACCGCCTCCTGGCTCTCCTGAAAGCAACACCCTCGCGACCCATTCCCGAGCCTCCTCACAGCACGAAGAGTTGTGTGCATCCCGCGGACTGGTATTTACTTTGCTCGTGAGGAAGAGGCGACACAAGGGAAACTAGACTGTTGGGACCCGGTGCTGCTTGGATGGGGCGCGAACTGAGCTTTGAAGATCACTCGCTGGCCTTAAGTTTTCTGTAGCGATGAATGCAAGAAAGGAAGGACCTAAAAAGACGTCCATAAATTCGTGAGGCAAAATTTTTTTTCGGAATAGCGGGGAAATAAATATCAACAAGCGCACACTCACTCACATTCTCTCTCTCTCTCTCTCTCTCTCTCTCTCTCTCTCTCTCTCTCTCTCTCTCTCTCTCTCTCTCTCTCTCTCTCTCTCTCTCTCTCTCTCTCTCTCTCCTACTAATTACAACCAACGCTATGAAACTGTTACATACACTGTCACGTTTGGCCGAGGCGCGTGCTGCTACGACCTGCCCCAACCAAGCACCTCACGACTGGCAGGCACGACGCAGTGAGAGGCAGCTGCCGACACTCACGACTTTCTACTCTAGCTCACCCCTGTGCTGCCCGGATCCCTTATGCAAGAGTTAACCATGCAGCATCTCAAGTCTTTCATCCTTTTCGCTGGTAAAGTCTGGAATAGTCTCCCTCTGTCTGTATTTTCTAGTGCATTGGACTTGAACTTGAACGTGAAGGGAGTATCAAGCAACGTTGCCAGATTGTCGTACTCAGCCGCTTATATTTCCCGACTTCCTACCCCAAAACTGTCTTCTGGGCTCCAATAACGAAACTCATTTATAGTTATCGTTAAAAGAGTTAGATCCTGAAGTTTCTTGGCAATAGTTAGGCGTCAGAAACCGGTAAATACTATGCTCTGAGTACGACAATCTGGCAACGGTGGTATCAAGACACCTCTCCAACTGACAGTGACCTCTCTTCTGGCCACTCGTTCTGGGGTCATATTCTTAAAAATTTCGGCGCTTAAGTACACACATTTGATAAGGCTTTCGTAGGAGTTGTGGGCCTTTCCATGGGTAATTTTATGACCCTTCCTCTGCACCGTGAACCTAAGAACACACTTACTAGAACGCGATTGATCTCTTTTGGCCTTTGGAACTTGTTGATGTGAGAGGCGGAAGCGTCTGGGAATACGGGCCCTGTCCTCTTATTGCTGGAACATTGCTTAGCGGGCTTTTTGTTTCCCGTTTTTGTTGTTCTTGAGCTTCTCCCATTGGTGTAAAAACAATAGTAAATACAGAAAGCTCCGTTGTGCTCCTGGGAATTGATAGATCGCTCCAACTTCAAAATAAATAAACAATGATCGGCAGCGGGCGGCATCGGCGAGACGTCAAAACTCGCTGCGGCGGGGCGAGGCGAGACGGTCAATCGTTCATAAACTTGTGGGTCGAAGAAGATAAATTTTACATCATTACCGATCTAATACAGAAGGGAAGTTAGTACGTGTGAGAGCTGAGTCTACATCACAACTCGTACTGCCTCATAGAGCACTACTTGCACTACCTAATAGAGGACTAAACCTTGTATCTTTTTCTTAACTGAAAGGAAGCAGCTCAAGGGCATAAAACAAGTGTAGAAGCAAAAAATTCCACTAAACGCTGCTCCTAAAATATTGCCTAACAGAGAACTAAATCTTGTACTGCCTCATAGAACACTGAAAATCTCACTAAGCAGAAGTTATCATTATGGAGGATAGTGCCAAGCTGTCCCCCTCCCTTGTACAGCCTCATACCGTGCTGAGCCTTGTACTGCCTCAACGAACACTGATACGCTCACTAAACATAAAGAGTTACCATTACGAAGGACAGGTGCTACCCTTCCCCTCCCCATTCACACCGGCTCCCGTAGCGGCCCTCCCTCACAGCACCAAGCCATCATGTCCAGACCCTCGTCCCTTTCAGGGCAGCAACGAGCAACACTTGTGAGTTCCGGATCAAATTACCGTTCATCTGAGTGTCGACCCTCGGCCAGTCAGCCCGCATCTTCCCAATCTCTACTGGTATGTGGCGCCCACTCTTGAACAAGGCAGGTTGCGTTAGGCAAGCTTAGGCTGGCTTGTGTTAGGTTTCGTTGTAGTGATACGAGGTAATTTTGAGTGGGAATTACAATGAGAGTATTTTCCAGAGCAGCCCGTGGTTAGGGTATTTCCTATGTTCCTAATGATATGGGGTGCCCACTCTTGAACAGGAAAGGTTACGTTAGGTTAAGTTACGTTCGGTTAGCTCAGGTTAGGTTAGCTCTGGTTAGGTTAGGTTAGATTAGATTAGGTTAGGTTAGGTTAGGTTAGGTTAGGTTAGGTTACATTAGGCTAGGTTAGGTTAGATCCTTAAGGGAGTATGCTCAGGTTAGATTAGCTCAAGTTTATGTTATGTTATAATATTATGTTAGGTTAGGTCAGGTAAGGTTAGGTTAGGTTTAATTGTAGTAATTTTAGATAATTTGGAGTGAGAATTACAATGAAAGTATTTTACAGAACGCCCCGTGGATAGTTTCGAAGCCACAGCCAAGCGTCTTCACTCAGGGACCACATACCCGCAGAGAGATTGGGTACATGCAGCCGGCCCTGATATGCCTGGCGTGGCGGGGGCGAGGACCTGCAAAGCTAAGCGCTGCAACACTGCTTACCCGCCTCCCACCCGCCTTGCCTCGCCGCGCCGCCTGGGTTGTGAGGATAAAGAATTATTGGCCGGCACCAGCACGGGGGCCGCCGTGACCCGACTCATATGTTTCACTTCTCACAGACTGAATTTCACGCTCAGAAACTCCACAATCACGCGGCTTACCGACCCAAGACGTCTTTCGCAATGGCAGTCCCGTGTATTCAAGCCGGTTGGCATGTGTTTTATTATCAAGTGCCGTGTCTGTGTTATATAAGAAGACAGACTAAGGTTCATATTCCTTAACGTACCGTGCTCCCATTACGACTATTCTTCAAGGCCACAGAGAAGAATAACCGGATTGTCGAGGTTGATTTACCCATTCAAGACGCGGAAGTCGTGTCAAACTATCACTGTGAACATAAAGCAGTTCATGAAAATCCCCGGAACTTTTACAAGAGGCTTTTCAAACAGGCGAACCGAGGCGCGGGGCGTTTAAGAACACGGGGGTCAATGTTACTGATCATGATACTGCCGCCAGCAGCCCAAACCTTACCAATTGAAATAGAACAGCACGCCCTATAAAAGAATAAATAAACAAATAAATAGGTACACACACACCAAACAGCCTTAACTTGTCTCCTCTTCCTAAATTTGTCAGAAACCCGTATTTATTTACACTTAAAAACAAACATTGCATCGCTGAAGATCATCCGTTGCTTACGTGGCAAAATAAATAAATAAGTATATAAATAAATACTCCTATACACACCAAACAGCCTTAACTTGTCTCCACTTCCTGCATTTGCCACAAACCGGCATTTATTTACATTTCAAAACAAACACTTACCTCGCTAAACATTACCCGTTGCTTAGGTGACAAAAAAAGCTGCTTTTAATTCACCACAAAGTTCATTGCCTCCGCGTCAAAACGTTTCCTGATATTACGCTGCGAAACTATTGTCAATCGCTAATGTCCCAAATAAAAAGAGCTTAGCTGCCTTCACGACCCGTTCATTACTTTTAGTGCTCGGGATTTCATGGAACCATTACGGGGCCGGAAACACAGGTAAAAAGGTTCCCATCGTGGACGGCCATCACCTGTGCTGGCTGGCTACCGGTGACGCCTTGCCCCAGACAGGCTAGCAGCAGTGTGCCGCGTGTCACTGAGCGACCCTCATGTGGTAGACCTCTCTGTTTACATACCGGTAGTATGAATTATGGTAACAACAAACGATGAAACTCTCTCTCTCTCTCTCTCTCTCTCTCTCTCTCTCTCTCTCTCTCTCTCTCTCTCTCTCTCTCTCTCTCTCTCTCTCTCTCTCTCTCTCTCTCTCTCTCTCTCTCTCTCTCTCTCCCCCGAAAACATTAGACTTTATAATGATGCCAGGCGACGAGTAAAAAGACTAGTAGGTCAGGCAAAGCGTAGATACGAAGAAAATATTGCAGCCAACTGTAAAAATAATCCGAAATCTTTCTTCAGTTACATAAACAACAGAAAGGCGATCAAAAGTGGTATTGGACCTTTAACAAACAGCGACGGTGCACTAGTGACTGACAGCCAACACATTGCAAACCTCTTAAACAATTACTTTTCCTCGGTGTTTAATACTAACAGTCTTCCTCTCGCTACCACCAACACCAGTACTATTGTAAATCTCGAGCATGCATTGCCTAATTTTGAAATAACAACCGATGAAGTCCTTAAAGCTCTCCATTCACTTAAAACAAATAAAAGTCCTGGACCTGACAAAGTATATCCAACTCTGCTGAAAGAAACAAAGAGCGAAATACTCTCCTCCCTCACAACCGTATTCAATATGTCCTTGCGACAAGGCATCGTCCCTTCAGATTGGAAAAAGGCTAACGTGACACCGATTTTCAAGAAAGGAGACAAAAAAGTACCAGGTAATTACAGGCCCATTAGTCTAACTTCGGTTGTAGGTAAGCTACTTGAGGGCATAATTAGAGACAAAATTGTGAATTACCTTGAAAGCCACTCATTGATTGGGGACTCACAACATGGCTTCCGAAACAAAAGATCCTGCCTATCAAACCTATTAACCTTTTATAACGACCTCTTCACTGTTTATGACGTAACCAAATCACTGGACGTAGTCTATCTTGATTTCCAGAAAGCGTTTGATAAAGTCCCGCATCATAAATTACTTTACAAATTAAAGCAAATAGGTATTGACGGTCAAGTAAACCAATGGATCGCGAATTGGTTGAGCAACAGACAACAAAGAGTAGTGATTGACGGATTTAACTCAGAGTGGGCGCCTGTCACTAGTGGCGTCCCTCAGGGCTCGGTCCTTGGCCCAGTGCTCTTCATTATTTACATCAACGACGTGGATGTTGGACTCAATAACCAGACGACACAAAGATTGGTAACTCGGTTCTCACTGACGAAGACAGGCAAATCCTCCAAGAGGATTTGCACAAAATTTCAGCTTGGTCGAATAGATGGGAGATGCCCTTTAACGTAGACAAGTGCCAGGTCCTTCAAGTTGGAACGAGGAATAAGAAGTTCGAATACGAAATGCGCGGCGTTAAACTCAAAAGCGTTCAATGCGCCAAAGACTTGGGGGTCAAAATCGCGTCAAACCTCAAATTCTCACAGCAATGCATCGATGCAGCAAATAAAGCGAACAGAATGTTGGGCTTCATTAAAAGAAACTTTTTATTCAAGAATAAAGATGTAATACTCCCGCTCTACAACAGTTTAGTCAGACCCCACTTGGAATATGCGGTACAGTTTTGGTCTCCCCACCATGCAAAGGATATTGCTAAATTAGAAGGTGTCCAGCGTTGGGCCACGAAAATGATCCCTTCCTTGCGCAACAAATCCTACGAAGAAAGGCTTTCTACCCTTAACATGTTCTCTCTTGAGAAACGTCGCCTCCGAGGAAAACTGATCGAATGTTTTAAAATACTTAATGGTTTCACGAATGTAGACAGATCAACATTGTTTATGATCGATGACACTTTGCGCACGAGGAACAATGGCGTAAAACTCAGATGTAGACAAGTAAATTCAGACTGCACCAAATTTTTCTTCACCAACGTTGTAGTGCGAGAATGGAATAAGCTTCCACCGTCAGTGGTCCAGTGTAACACGATTGACTCCTTCAAAAATAAGCTCGACCGTCACTTCCTTCAACTTAATATCAACTAGAGTAGAAATGCAACGTTTTGGAGTCTTCTGATTAATGTAAAATCACTTAGATTTAAGGACAGACCACCAAGTCTGGACCATGGGGTCTGTGTGGTCTGATTTTCTATGTAAATCTATGTAAATCTCTCTCTCTCTCTCTCACACACACACACACACACACACACACACACACACACACATATATACTACATTTTTTCTTTCACAGAGCACACCATACAACATGTTTCAGGAAAAGCAACAATAGCCAGCAAACTAATCTGCTAAGTTTAACAATGTAGTAGAGACAGCTCGCGGCGAGGGGCGGGGCAGCGTGTCCTCGGTCTGACGGAGCTCCGCGGGACAGGCGCGCGTCCTCTCGGCAAACTGGCTAACATGCAATGAGGGCTTGTCGCTGCGTCCCGCCAGATGCCGACACGACCTACGCGGGGCTGCCCTGACCTGGGGGCCGTGAGACAGGGCACACACACACACACACACACACACACACACACGTCAAGTCCGCAATTATTCTTCCTGGTGTCGGTAAAAATATGCTTAAAAATGTACTGTATTTTTTTATTTACTCTCTCTCTCTCTCTCTCTCTCTCTCTCTCTCTCTCTCTCTCTCTCTCTCTCTCTCTCTCTCTCTCTCTCTCTCTCTCTCTCTCTCTCTCTCTCTCTCTCTCAAAGCAAGCTTCGTAGCCTATTAAAAGTACGTACAAGAGAGAGAGAGAGAGAGAGAGAGAGAGAGAGAGAGAGAGAGAGAGAGAGAGAGAGAGAGAGAGAGAGAGAGAGAGAGAGAGAGAGAGAGAGAGAGAGTAGGCAAGCAGGCAGGAAAACAGACATACAGATAGGTAGTAAAAGATAAATATATAAAATTAATCCGTGCACAGAAAGTTAGTCCTGGCCCAGGCCTGAGGCGCGTGGCCGCGGCCCTCCCAGCACGGGCCGCGGTGACGCCCACCAGCGCGACACACTCCCGTCACGGCGCGGCGGCGGTGCTGGCGCGGCTAACAAACTGGTGACGCGGTGGCTGCTGGACAGGCGTTCGGGTAAGCAGGGGAATATATCACAGTTTTTAACACCTCATCTTTTTCCCCAAACATTTATTTCCCAGGCCGGGTGTTCCTGCACGAGGATGTGAATGTATCGGCGCAGTCCTTCACTGGGCTCAGGCACTCAGAATGCAGAGAAATGTTTTCACGAAAGGAGTTCCTCTGCGGAAGACTTTAAATCTGGCCGGTCATTTCTCAAGGCGCCTCACTCACGCACATTAGCATACACACTTCTTGCTGGCCCACCTGGCGGTGCGCAGCGAGGCCCGCCGGCCACAGCTCACATATTTTTACGTTCCCTCGCAAAAATTTCCTGACGAAGCGGCGGTATTTATCTTCCTCTAAGGAGGTCACGTCGTCACGCGGCGATGCACGCCTTCCCGGCATTCATCTTGGCGGGTAATTAGCGAAGACGTCGGTAATTTAATGACGGCATGACCGAAAATAACGGGACGAGATTCACTGGCCTGTACTTCCTGACTTAAGGGTGGACGTGAAGCCTGGATCCGGCAAGACTTCCTTCAGGACTGACAACGGGAGGCAGAGGCAGGCAAGGGAGGCTCCGTGGTGGCCTGTTGTCGCGGCTAAAGGTGGAGGGAAGAGGCGCCGAGTTCGAGTCCCGTGTAGGAAGGAAAGTGCAAAAACATGACCCTTGCTGTGGGAGGAAACGCAACACACTGGTTCTTACATGAGCGGCGAATTTAACGAACTCGTAACTGTATCAAGGGACGAGGAACGAAACCTTTCAGAAACTAACGAGAATGCGGCGAAGGTGAAGCCGCGATTCCAAGCACTCAAGATAACATATGTAATGCCGGCTTCTGCGAGAAACGCCTGCCTGCCACACAGCTTTGAGACAGTGGACGAGTGTACGGCCTGAAGGCAGAGTTACAGCACTGGAAATGTGATGGAGCGATGGATGAATGAATAAAGCAACTCACCATAACGTATAATAAGTCCGATTTGATGCTTTTAAATCCACTCTTATTCCCTCTTCCTCTTAACCTCACTATACTTCCTCCGCCTCTTTCTCCTCCTGCTCCTGCTATACTGTCACACCACTCTAAGTCTTCTCCTCTTCCTCTCTACCTCACCACATACCTCCTCCTCCTTCTCTTCCTCCTCCTGCTCCCCCCCACTTTTTTTTTAAGTTTTCATCTTCCTCTTCCTCCTCTTCTTCTTTCTCCCTGCCATAAAAATAGACAAACAGGACGCAGAGAATTACGACTCCGTCTATGTGGAAATAACTGCGAATAATAAGAAACTAACACTTGCGACCGTATACAGGCCTCCAAAACAACAGGCAGCCGATGACACTGCCCTGTACGAAGAGCTTCACTCTTTAACACAAAGTACATAAGAACATAAGAACATAAGAACATAAGAACGCAGGAGTCTGCAAGAGGCCGGTAGGCCTGTACGAGGCAGCTCCTTTGACCCTAAGCTCCCGTGTATCTAACCCCACCTAATATCGCTGTCCATGAATTTATCTAGTCTATTTTTGAATGAATGTGACAATTGTATTGGCACTCACCACATGACTGCTAAGCCTATTCCACTCATCCACCACCCTGTTAGTAAACCAATTTTTGCCTATGTCCCTGTTGAATCTGAATTTATCCAGTTTAAACCCGTTACTTCGTGTCCTACCCGGTTCTCTTACCAACAAAACCTTATGAATGTCTCCCTTATTAAAGCCCTTCATCCATTTATAAACCTCGATCATGTCTCCACGCACCCTTCGCCTTTCTAGAGAATGCAAGTTTAACTGTTTGAGTCTTTCCTCGTATGGCAAGTTTCTCAACCCCTGAATCATCTTAGTCATCCTCCTCTGCACCGATTCTAACATTTTAATATCCATTCTATAGTAGGGTGACCAGAACTGAACCGCATAGTCAAGATGAGGTCTAACTAATGCTAAATATAGTTTGAGGAAGACTTCGGGGCTTCTGTTGCTTACGCTCCTTGAAATAAATCCCAGTACCCTATTAGCTCGATTTCTAGCTTGAATGCATTGTGCCCTTGGACGGAGATCAGAGCTCACTAAGACCCCTAAATCCTCTCGCACCCAGACCTACTTATGAGAGTGTCATTTAAGCAATAGTTATGTGAGGGGTTGTTCCTACCTACACTCAGAATACTGCACTTCCCTACATTGAACTCCATCTGCCATTTATCCGCCCAGTCATATAATCTGTTGAGTTCACCTTGGAGAATACTAGCGTCCTGATCCGACTCAATTACTCTACCGATCTTGGTATCATCTGCAAATTTACTAACATCACTACTAATTCCTGTGTCTAAGTCATTGATATAAATAATAAACAAAAGTGGACCTAATACCGAACCTTGTGGGACCCCACTCGTAACACATCCCCAGTCAGATATTTTACCATTGATTTGCACTCTTTGCTTCCTATTGCTAAGCCACGCCTTGACCCAGTTCAAAACTTTACCCTCTACTCCGTGAGCCTGTAATTTAAGCAACAGTCGTTGGTGAGGAACTTTGTCAAACGCTTTACTAAAATCAAGATAGATTACATCATAATTTTCATATCTGTCAACCGCCTCAAATACTTTATTGTAGAAGGACAAGAGATTGGTGAGGCATGACCTACCTTTTGTGAACCCATGCTGCGAGTCGTGAATTAAGCTATGTTTCTCTAAATGCTCCCGAATGTTCCGGGCTATTATGGACTCCAGCATCTTCCCTATAACCGATGTTAAGCTAATTGGGCGATAGTTTGAAGCAACTGACCTGTCCCCTTTTTTAAAAATCGGCGTATCATTAGCTACTTTCCATAGGCTCGGCACATAGCCAGTATTTACCGACATATTAAAGATGTCGGTTAGTGGGTCACTGATTATATCACCTAACTCCTTTAATACCCTCGGAAATATCCCATCAGGACCTGGCGACTTGTTCTTCTTAAGCTTATCTATCTCATGCTGAACTACTTGCCTGGTAATGATTATATCCCTCAATTTATCGCCATCCCCGCCCTCGTACACCTGAACTCTTTCCGGTATAGTCGTTCGATCCTCCTGTGTGAATACTGAAAGGAAGTAGTCGTTCAACAATGTGCTCATATTTTCGTAATTTTCTACTAGCTCCCCTGTGTTTGTTTTCAGCGGTCCAATTTTCTCCCGTGTTTTTGTTCTATACATCTGAAAGAAGCCCTTAGGATTACTTTTCGCCTCATTTGCTACTTTGATCTCATAGTTCTTTTTTGCTATCCTGGTGTTTTTCTTAACTAATCTAGATAGTTCGACGTACCGGCCCCTGAGATGTGTTTCTCCATTCTTTATTTTCTGATAAATTCCCTTCTTTAACCCAATCTCGTGTTTTAGTCCACGAGTCATCCACTTAGGATCATTGTTTTCTTTTCTAAGTGTTCGCTGTGTTATATGCTGTTCTTGCCCCTCTACTATTACTCTAACTAAATTATTGTAAGACATTTCTACCTGGTTCTCCTGGCTCTCCAATCCGCAGTTCTGGCCCTCATGAATCCCTAAATTATCCCAGTTTACCCCTTCAAGATGTCTTCGAAGCCCCTCGTAGTTTGCTCTTCAAAAATCTGGCACTAACACTGGGTTTGGTTCGCGGGTTACCGCCCAGTCTAAGCTAAAACGAACCGTTCTGTGATCACTATTTCCTAACTCTCCGCCCACCTCCAACTCACGTAGCAAGTTCCCATTATTGGTTAGGACTAAGTCTAATAATATGTTATCTCCTCTGGTAGGCTCAGTAAGTACCTGCTTAAGGAAATTATCTTGTATAACTTCAAGAAAGTCCTCGGCTTCCAGGTCACCCACTAGATCTTCCCAGTCTATATTCCTATAATTAAAGTCCCCCATTACGCAGACATTTCTACTCATACTCGCCCTGCCAATCTCCTGTAGTAATATACTCGTGTCCTGCCTGTTAAGGTTGGGTGGCCTGTATATAACTCCTAGAGTTAGTTTTTCTTTCCCTTTGTAAACGTCCACCCAAACTGATTCTGAATCCATGTTAGTTTTGACTGAGTTGTTAACTAAACATTTAAGTGAGTCTTTAACATATAGCGCAACTCCACCTCCCTTTCTGCCCCTTCTGTCTTTGTGAAACATCTGATAACCCGTTATTTCAAATTCTGATCTAAAATTTCTATTAGCAGTGTCTATCCATGTCTCAGTGATCGCTATTAGGTCAAAATTTTCTGAACAAGCTTCACCCCTTAGTAAGTCTATCTTGTTTCTGAGGCTACTGCTGTTAGTATAGAAGATTCTTAGCCCGTCCTCTGTTACTCCTCTAGAATTACTTCTAAGCTGCCTGGTTATATTATGAGCTAGATGTCCCCTCCCATTACTCCTCCCATTGCTCCCATTACTCCTCCCCCCCTCGCCTATACTAAAAAATCCCTCAGGGTACCAAGTGCTCGCTCAAGGGAGTCTGAGAGAGCCTCAACACCCTTGAACGTCAAGTGTATCCCGTCACGAGCGTAGAGGGCGTCGTTGCCAAAGAAGAGGTCCCAATTGTCGACGAACAGCCACCCATTGCGCTCGCAGTGCTCAGCAAGTCTGCTGTTCACTGCTATCGCCCTGGACAGCCATCCATCGCCAAAGAAGCAATAATAATTGGGGACTTTAATTGCCCTAACATTGACTGGGGACAATTGACTGGAGATCAAGAGGGTAACAGGCTTATAGAAATGGTGGAGGATTCGTTTCTCACTCAAGTTGTAACTCAACCAACAAGAGAAAACAATCTGCTGGATCTGGTATTAGTAAGCGACCCCGACCTCATTCGCGACTGTGAAGTTGGTGAAAAAATTAACGGTTGCGATCACCACTTAATCCGTTTCAATGTCAACATAAGTCACAAACTCGTAGACAATCCGTCAGTGATACCAGACTACAAAAAAGCAAATTTCAACCTAGCCCGTGAGCTGCTTCCCTCTGCGACCTGGGACCAACTTCACCTAACCGACAATACAATCGACAACGTGTGGAACAACTTCAAAGATAAGCTTTTGGGAGTAGAAAAGGCTACAGTGCCGACGAAACCCAGGCGAGTAAATGGTGCCGTAGATCCACCGTGGATGACCAGAGAAATAAAAAGGGCGGTAAACTTAAAAAAAGGAATTATAACCTAATGAAAGAGAATGACACGGCCGAAGCCCGTACTCAGTACCACAACAGCCTCAGAGCTTGTCGAACCCTTATTCGGAGTAGTAAACGCAACTACGAAAAACAAATAGCGCGTGACATCAAGACAAACTCAAAAAAATTCTTCACATACATCAGATCGAAAAAGAAAGTAAAATCCAATATTGGTCCCCTGACAGACGAGACTGGAGCTGCAACTCAGGACAGTAAACAGATGGCCAGAATCCTCAACAGTAACCTCGCATCCGTATTCACAGTCGAGAACATCGAAACCATGCCCGAGAACCCTGACCCGCCGAGGGGAATCACGCCCCTGAAAATTGACTCAATATGCGACCAAGAAGTGAAAAGTATTTGGATAAACTCGACACGAACAAGTCAACAGGACCTGACGGTTTGTCCCCGCGGTTATTAAAAGAGCTTAAATAACAAATACTTCAGCCACTCACTAACATATTCAACCAGTCTGTTCAATTGAAAAAGTTCCCGGAAGACTGGAAGATGGCGCACGTAACACCAATTTTCAAAAAAGGAGACAAAAGCGTTGCATTAAACTACAGGCCCATAAGTTTGACATCAGTGGCAGGAAAAATACTCGAAAAGATTATTAGAGACAAACTTGTTAAGTTTCTAGAAGACAATAATGTAATCTCCGACACCCAGCATGGCTTCAGAAACAAACGCTCCTGCCTAACGAATTTATTAGACTTCTTCCAAGGTATATATAAGAACTGGGATGCCCACATTCCCAGTGATGTTATATACCTGGACTTTCAGAAAGCCTTCGACAAGGTACCGCACGAGCGACTCCTTAAGAAACTACACTCGGCGGGCATTGGAGCCAATCTGATCGCGTGGATAAGAGATTGGCTCACCGACAGAAAACAACGAGTACTACTCAACGGACAGCCTTCCGATTGGCTTCCAGTCACTAGTGGAGTGCCTCAAGGGTCAGTGCTGGGACCCATTCTCTTCATCATATATATCAACGACCTCGAATCAGGACTGAAATCCACAATATCGAAATTTGCTGATGACACTAAGGTGGGGGGAAAGGCCCTCACAAAGACCGACTGCGAAATCATTCAGAAAGACCTCAATCACATTATCGAATGGTCGGAAAAATGGCAAATGTCCTTTAATGTTGACAAATGCAAAGTCATGCACATTGGGTCCAGAAATAGTAACCACACATACATCATGAATGGGAGACCTCTGCAAGCGATGCAGGAGGAAAAGGATCTTGTAGTCACTATCAGCAGTGACCTGAAACACGCGAATCACTGCAAAAAAGCATACAACAAAGCCAACACTATGCTCGGGTTCATAGCGAGGAACTTCGAGTGTAAAACGCCAGACGTGATGCTATCCTTGTATAATTCCATGGTAAGACCGCACCTCGAGTATGCAGTACAGTTCTGGTCTCCTAATTACAGAAAGGACATTGATTTACTGGAAAGGATTCAACGACGCGCCACGAATATGATTCCAACCTTAAGGGCACATCCGCACGAGGAACAACTCAAGCGACTCAATCTCTTTACATTAGAGAAAAGACGCCTATGAGGAGATATGATTCAAGTCTTCAAGTATCTGAAAAAAATCAATAACGTCGATTACTCCAATTTCTTTGAATTGCAAACCAACCTAAGAACTAGAAATAACGGTTTACCCATTCAGTCTAATCGATGTAACACAGACATCGGAAGGAGTTTATTTTCAAACCGAGTCATCCGTCACTGGAACAATCTTCCTTCAGAAGTAGTAAATGCGAACTGTCAACTCCTTCAAATATAGAATCGACCGTCACTTCGCTGCGTCGGGAGTAAATTGAATATTAAATTGCTTTCATCTGCTCCTCAATATCGAGGTGCTTTCATCTGCTCCTCAATGTCGAGGTGCTTTCATCTGTTCCCCAGGCCCCAGGCTGTCGAGCAGATTAAATCACCAAAGCGGGCAACCTCGTAATGAGCCAATAGGCTTTCTGTTGCCTGCGTTTCCATGTTTCCATGTTTCCTCCTTTGTCTCACTCTCCTTCTCTCGTACTTCCTCTTACGCTCCTCCTCCTCCTCTTTCTCCTCCTGATTTAGTAAGGAAGTTTTCAATAGACTTCTTTTTTTCTAACAACTCTTCTTTCATTATGAACTTGAGGGACGAAGATAAAAGATTCTTCCCACAACAAAGGACAAACAAAATAAACACATGAGGCGTGTGGTGGAGCGTCGAGGTGTTTGTGTCGCCATGAGTTATGTTTTCTATCAATACCAAGTTAGTGACGCTGCCCACAACTTGCCAGCACCTCATTTACTGGCCACTGTTCTATATCACACACTTCCGAGTCTGGCGCAGTGGTGTGTCTAGTCCCAATACATCTTTGCTTGGTAACCCATGAAAGAAAGGCGGTTCAGAGATGACACCGTCCTCTCAACTTGCTAGCACCTTATTTACTGACTATTGTTCTATATCACACACTGTTCCGCCTGGGCAGTGCATTGACAGCTGAGCGTCGGGTACAAGCGTCTATCCACCAGCCAGAAAACCCAATAAAAAGTTTCGCTGGTAACCTATACAAGAAAGGCAGTTCAGAGATGACACCGTGCTCTCAACTTCCCAGCACCTCCTTTACGGACCAATGCTCCATATCACACACTGTTCTTTCTGGGCAGAGCATTCACAACTGAGTGTCTGGTGCAGGTGCGTGTTTGGGAGCTAGAAAACACAATACAACTTTCCTTGGTGACCTATAAATGAAAGAAAGGAAAGAGAAGACAACGTACGCTCAACTTGCCAGCACCTCCTTTACTGACCACTGTTCCATATCACACACTGTTCTTTTTGGGCAGAGCATTCATAGCTGAGCGTCTAGTACAGGCGTATGAGCTCCATTATATTAAGAGCGTATATTTAGTAGCTAAAAAGGAGAAATCAATACAACTTTCCTTACAAGTATAGACCAATAAAAGAGAGAGGGAGTTAAAAAGTCAGTAACTCCAAAATATTTCTCCCCAAAATCGAGCCCAATCTACTTTTGGACACTCTCCAAACTTTCCTGAACAAGGAGTGTCAGCACCTTACCGTTTCTAACTCTCCTGGTGATCTCCGGCGCCTCGCCAAAATACTTCAAACTTTTTACTCCATCTTTCCCGCCGCGCCTGCACCCAGGAGGCAGCCTTGTCGCCTCCATCACAAGGAAAGACTCTGCCTCCCCAAGTCTCGTGCGGAAAAATTCACTCTTAGAAGACCCTGTATTTTCCATCCCATAAAAAAAACTTAAGCTAATCAGGAATGAAGATTTCTTTTGGTTTTAGTTTTTTTTTTTTTTTTGACAATACTGAAGTTTTTGCCAGCGAGAAGAGAATAAACTAGTGTTACTTATTTTCCTTCCTTCTCCGCCTTCCCTCAAAACACCAGCTAATCAGAGGCCATATTCTCAAACTCTTCCGCGCCCATGCAAGCACACATATTTGACACGGTTTTCGTAGGAGCTTTGGGCATTTCCAGAAGTAGTTAAATGGCCCTGGTGGTACGCTTACCCTTCTTCTGTACCGTGAACCTAAAAAAAACACTCATTAGAACCCGATTGATCCCCTCTTTGACCTTTGGAAAAAGTTGTTGTGAGAGGCGAAAGCGTCTGAGAATACCAACCCAGGGCTACAGACTTCCTTTGAGTTTCGTTCTTCAATGTTTTGCGGCGCTGGTTGATTTCTTGCCGACGCCCCTAGAGTATACTGTTTCTGTCCTGATGGTCTGCATGCTAAAGCTTTCATGAGCACACAAATGCACACACACACAAAGGGATAAGAGCTCTATCACTACTAACAAGCATCGACCTCTACACTTCGCGGTATACTCGTTTAAAGTCATTCACTGCGGACGAATGAGAGAATGATATCACTACTGCCCATTGTTAAAAGATAGTAAGCTTGTTCTGAGGCTACGGGTGTGTATAACCAATTTCCAGCACGAGAAAAAACGATATTTGATACGTAAAGCCGGAAAGGTTTGGTCGGGGACTTGCAAGGTACAGCGCCGGAAGGGTCAGGCGTGAAAACTTGATACTGAAGATTTTTAATAACGGGGAGAGTAAATTCGCGCGGTGAGGGAGAGAGAGAAAAGGAGATGATTCGATTCGTCTATACAGTATCATTCTTGCCAGGGAAAACTCTGAGCCAAGAACGGAGATGAGGGTGAGGCAAGGTGAGGTGAGGTCAGGTGAGGTGAGGTCAGGGCAGGTCAGGGCAGGGGCGGTGACCTTCAAATTGAGTTAAGGAAAAGACTAAATGCGAAGGAAAAGAGAAAACACGAAAGCGCTGACAGTGAGGGAAAGTTTTGGTGATATCAATCTTTTGTTCGGCGCCGAAAAAACAGAAAAAAAAGTTGAAATTTGGGAAAGTTTTGAAGCAGCGAAAAGATGTGTGTACAGGAAGAAACACACACACACACACACACACACACACACACACACACACACACACACACACACACACACACACGAAAAACGTTTAATAATCTCCTACTTATGTCCTCTTCCTCCTTTTCTCTTCTTCTTCCTCTTCTTCCTCTTCCTTTTCCTCTTCCTTTTCCTTTTCCTCTTCTTCCTCCTCCTCCTCCTCCTCCTCCTCCTCCTCCTCCTCCTCCTCCTCCTCCTCCTCCTCCTCCTCTAGGGCGACAGCACAGCACATCGTTAACACTTACCCACATCCGCTGCCTCCACGCCCTCACACCTTCCATCACTCACCTGGAAGACAAATGACAGGTGATTAAAACGTGTTACAACATGTTTTCCCCCTTCAAATGTACGTTATCATGAGAGATGGAAGCACCAATAATAAAATAACAGACACATAACCATACACACAATACATGGTACATAATCTTATCGCTATAACTAATCATACAACTTAGTCAGGTGTGTGTGTGTGTGTGTGTGTGTGTGTGTGTGTGTGTGTGTGTGTGTGTGTGTGTGTGTGTGTGTGTGTGTGTGTGTGTGTGTGTGTGTGTGTGTGTGTGTGTGTGTGTGTTCTTCTTCTTCTTCTTCTTATTATTATTATTATTATTATTATTATTCGCCCCCTCCTCCTTCTTTTCTTTTCCTATCTTCTTTTTTTCTTCTCCACCTCCTTCTCTTTTTCTACCTCCACTACCACCACCACCACCACCACGTCCTCCTCCTCCTCCTCCTCCTCCTGTGTGTCTCCACGTCGGAAACTTGTTGAAGCTAAGTTCCGTCGCTGTGAACCTGTTAGCAGACTTGTCGGGAGCTATTCTGAACAAGCCGGGTGACAGACTCCAACCCCCGACAAGATGCGAACACGATTAGAACATTTCCCGAACATCACGCGTGCCTGGCTTCTGGTGTGTGTGTGTGTGTGTGTGTGTGTGTGTGTGTGTGTGTGTGTTTCATTAACCTGGTTTGGTACACTTTAATACAAAATCCATACAACTGCTGCCCCTTGAACTTCACACACACACACACACACACACACACACACACACACACACCAGGGCGACGCCAACTCCACCTCGGCCGCCAGATATCACCGCTAGATGGAGACACAGAACCATATTCTAAAACACATATTTGACAAGGCTTTCATAGGAGCTTTGGCCATTTCCAGGGGTAGTTTTATGTCCCTGGCGGTAGTTTGACCCTTCTTCTGTACCGTGAACCTAAAAACACTTATTAGAACCCAATAGATCGCTTCTCTGACCTTTGGAAATTGTTGATGTGAGAGGAGGAAGCGTCTGACAGCACCAACCACAGGCCCGGCCGCCAGATAGAGACACAGACGCGGCCGCCACATCAAAGGGAAAAGTGTCGCCGCGTGTCACATAAAAGGGACGTAAAAACCGGAGCCACGAATTACACACGCTGGTCACAGGGCGCGGGTACTTATTTCTACTTGGAGTTGGAAATCGAGTCACAGATGAAACGTCCATTTAATACGGGGAATTAGAGGCGTTCTGTGGCTGAATGTGTTTCTTGTTCCTGATCCATTCCGTTCCTCCTCATAAATCCACGATGAAAATTATTAAACAGTGGAATTTGAAATCATACTCCTTTTTTTAAGTCCTGCCCTCTTTACTGTATAAGAGGACGTCAATTTACTACTATATTTTAAGGACTTCTTGAAATTCCATGTACGAATATCTTGATTCTAGATGAAAAAATATGAAACCTCTGAATTCTAAGTCATGGCAAGGCTTTATTTTATCCTTTTCTTCCCAGTTTTTAAACGTCAATTTACTACAATCAATTAGGATTTCTTGTCCTGTATACGTCCTGTTCCGTTTCATTCCGTTCCTCTTGATAAATCCACGGTGAAAAAAGTTACTAAACCTCAGAGTTCGAAATGATGCTCCTCTTTTTTAGTCCTGTCTTCTTTATTTTAAAAATGACGCCAATTTACTACTATTAATTAAGGGTTTCTTGTTTTACATATCTCCTGCCTTGCTTCACTCCGTTCCTCTTCATAAATCCACGATAAGAATTTTAAACCCGTGACTAAGAATCTGCGGGCCTGGGTTCGAATCCCGGCCTGGACTGTCGGCGTGCAGTCTACCCAGATCATCATCCCTTTCGGATTGGTCGATAAATGTTAAATGGAGACCCTCTGGGAAGGTAAACTGTGGTAAACTGGACATCACACTGGCCTGTGTCGGGTTAATGGTTCTCTCCCACCACACGCTCAAAGGGCCAACGGGACGGAGATGAGCACCGCCGCCACGCGCAGCAATAGCGTATGCCCCAACTTTACCTTACCAACACTCATTAGCCGCCCGCTGCGAGGCTGCCTCCCCGCCGCCATTATTACTTCGTCCGCCGCCACGCAGCACACCGCCGGCCCGGCACAACACACAGCGAGACTAAGTGGCTTATGGCGATTGTACTTTCGCTTCTACCTTCCCCGGGCACGGCGGAGGAAGGATTATGGTGCGGCCTTTCTTGCGTAGGATCCAACAACAACAACAAAAATCAACAACACAAAAGAAAAAAATACAGAAATAAAATAAAATAAAAGAAGAGAAAAGAAAAACAGGCCGGAAAAAATAAATGGAATAAAAAATAAATAAAATAAATAAAATAAGAAAAAACAAAATATAAATAAAAAATAGAAAGATAATAAAAGAGACAAATAAAATAAAATAAAAGTAGAAACTAAAAACAATGAAAAATGAGAGAAAAACAAAAATAAATAAATAAACAGATAAATAAAATAAGATAAATACACCGTCGTAACATGATACTTGCTGTTTCAAAATGTTTCTTCTTATAATATTCCCGAGCGGGCATTAGCAGCGCCTTCACACGTGTCCTCGTCTCGCCTATGGACGCGTCTTTAGGAAGTTTTACCTCTTAAGAAGTATTACTTCGCGTCTTTTATAATATTTTTCAACGCGTGTTCAGATGCGAGGCAAAGTTAGTTCATTATAATAAAACCTGCACACACACACACACACACACACACACACACACACACACACACACACACACACACATACACACACACACACACACACATTGATACATGGACAGACACACATTCTCTCTCTCTCTCTCTCTCCCATCCCTCCAACACGCAAGAACAACAGCAACTATAAAAACCGCCACTATAAAAATTGCCTGCGCCATGACGGGCTTGGGTCGACCACCAGGACCCTGAAGAAAGTCTATCTGCGCAATAGACGAACACGTAAAAAAAAAAAAAAAAAAAAAAAAAAACAGCAACAACCACAGCAACAACCACAGCAACAACTATAGCAGCAACAACAACAACAACGGCAACAACAACTAAAACAACTCACTCCCTTGACCACCAAAGTCCCGCAGTCTGTTAGTTAAAGTTACCGTCCGGGCTACTGACTACAGCACGGCGATGGGTTGGAGTGTCTGCTGCGCCGACACCCCGACCCATCAACCCCCGGGTGGCCGTAAACAAAGAGTGCAGCGCCGCGGGCTGCCCTAAAGTGATGCCAGGGTGTCCGCGTGCATTAGGTCTTCCTCACTGGCCCATACTCTTAAACATCTGGTAACACTTTCCTAGAGGTTCTGTTAGCATTTCCATTGGTAGTTTTATGAGCCTAGTGTTGGTTTGACAAGGCTTCTGCACCATTAACGCTAAAACACTCATGAGAACCCGACCAATGAAAAACCTAAAGTGCTCCCAAGGTGTCCGCGCTGGCATAAGGCTGTCCCTCACTGGCCATACTCTTAAACGTTGCGGGCTTTAAACACACATATAAGATAAGGTTTTTGTAGAGGTTGTGTTAGTATTTTCATGGGTAGTTTTATGAGCCTACTGATAGTTTAACAAGGCTTTGCACCATGGGGAGGCGGTGGCTGAGTGGTCAGCGTTCAAGGGGTCCAGGAGGACGCAGTTTGTCCCGCCCGCTGCTACAACCAAGCTGGCAATTTTACAGTCATCGCCGAGTGGCCTAAGACTACCCACATGCTGTCCTGAAGGCCGCCTATTAACCTAGACTCTAGATTCTCTCTAAAAGAGAATCAAAGATGAGCTCCGAGGGGGAGCAGCAAGAGCCAAGCAAGATGGCGCCTCTATAAACACTTCCCTGCGTCATTACGGACTGGGGCCGACCACCATGGCCCACCAATAAAGCTTCCCGGTGCCATAGGCAAAACGAATAAAAGAAAAAAAAACACCTATGAAAACCCAAGTAATCTCCTCTGTGTCCTCTGGAAATAGTTGCTGTGGGAGCCGAAAGCGACTAGAACTACGAGCCACTTGGCCTTTGGAAGCAAATGATGTTTGAAGCCGAAAGTGTCTGCCAATACGTTTCTCAGCCACGCCCTCTAGACACACACACAGAAAATACAAGAGAATATGAAGGAAAAGAAAAAAAAAAAAACTCAAGAAACACCGCCACTCCGAGCACAAGGAGGCAAAGGGTGCGTGTGATGGACGGGCCAACAGGTTACGAGACCAAGGATTCCTCACTCAAAGATAGGATGCGACACGGCGCGTAAATATTCTCCATGATGACAAGTTCAGCGTAGTGTGTGTGTGTGTGTGTGTGTAGGTGTGTGTGTGTAAATTTAGTGGTCGAAATTACTTACTATCTTAAACACACACACACACACACACACACACACACACACACACACACACACACACACACAAACTGAAATCCTGCATTCGACAACTAAGTAAACACACACACACACACACACACACACACACACAAACTGAAATCCTGCATTCGACAACTAACACACACACACACACACACACACACACACACACACACACACACACAGTGTGAGTTGAGTTTCATGACCAATTCTCACACAGGAAGAGGAGGAGGAGGAGGAGGAGGTGAGGAAAGAGAGTGAAGAGATGGAAAATGACAAGAGGGATTAGGAGAAGAGAATAACGAGAGGGAAATGGGTTAAGGGATTATATCAAGGGAGGAGCAGAGCGGAGGACGCGAGGAAGAGGCGAGCTTGCCACGCACAAGGAAAAAATGGAAAAATGAACCAGCAATATTTTCATCCATGCTTTCATACACCAAACACAACTATACATACCAACTTTTTCGTGCCATTCATAACACATACATACGACAATAATGATATGCTTTTGAATGGATATTTTTTGTACTTGTATATAACATCAACGTACACCAATATTTGTACGAAGAGACATATATACCAATACAGAAAACAACAGCCCTGTAGATCTTTGAATGAGTAAAAGGTAAGAAAAGTGGTAGATAACTTAATCTCTCTCTCTCTCTCTCTCTCTCTCTATGTTTATATATCGAGAGAGAGAGAGAGAGAGAGAGAGAGAGAGAGAGAGAGAGAGAGAGAGAGAGAGAGAGAGAGAGAGAGAGAGAGAGAGAGAGAGAGAGAGAGAGAGAGAGAGAGAGAGAGAGAGAGAGAGAGAGAGAGAGAGAGAGAGAGAGAGAATATCATCATTAAGGCATACTCATCATTTATTATCATTCATCATTCAGCGTATCTCCATACGTATCAATTATGCATCCCCTATCTCCTTATGACTACGAGAATACTCCGGCACTAACATGGGTCTTAGGTCAGTGCGGCGAAAGAAGGAGCGCATCAAGCCACCACTGTAACCTAACCTAACCTCGTCACTTTGCATCTCCCTCTAACTACCACGCACGAGTATACCCTTACACGATGGATTATTTTGGGTGAGAGCAACGTTAATTTTTTTTTTTGTAGGAGCAGCGAGTAGCGGGCTAGTCCCGTCCCATCCTCGCCCAGCCAGCACCGATAAGGGGACCGTACACAGCGACAAAGCGTTAGCCGGGCATGCAAATGAGAGGCGGCTGAGGGGCGGACGAGGGAAGGCAAATCACGGCGGCCCAGCGAGAGAGGGAGACTGGTGATACTTTAATTGGAAGACTGTGCCGGTGTGTGGTGCTGGGATGGCGATGAATATATTCGTCGTTATGTATAGGGAGTGGATGGTCATGATGGATTAAGGAGGGAAATGAGAACTCTCTTAATTTATGAATGAATGAAGAGAGGAAGGAAGAAAAGAAGGAAGAAGGAAGGAAGGAAGAGAGCAAGGGGAATCAGAACTCTTTTATTCAATGAATGAACGAAGAAAGGAAGAAAGGAAAGAAGGAAGAAGGAAGGAAGGAAGGGAGCAAGGGGAATCAGAACTCTCTTACTCCATGAATGAATGAGTAGTGAATGTAGAGAAAGAGAAAGAATGAAAAGATGTAAGCATTTCAATATAAACTGCCAGGGCGTGGCAGGATGATGCTGAATAAAGGCGTTCTTATGTATGGAGTGGATGGTCATGCTGGGTTACGGAGGGAAAACAAACTTATATTACTCCATGGATGAACGAGGGAGAAGAGAACGAAGAAAGAAAGGCAGACAGCAAAAAAAAGAAAGGAAGGAAAGAGGAAGAAAAAAAAATACGCATCAACCAATAAACTATAAAAAGCGAAATCAGACCTCACATAATCCATATAAGAATGAATGAAGGAATGAATGAACATATAAGTAAAGGATGAAGAAAGAAAAAAGGGGAAGAAAAGTGATGAATGAAGAAAGAAAGAAAGAAGGGAAAGAAACTGTAGAAAGAAAAAGACGGTGAAGAAGAGGAAAAGAGAAGGAAAAAATAGAAGAAAAAAACAGAAATTTACCTACAAAAACTCAAAACCAGAAAAAGTGAATAACTAAAAACAGGGAAGGAAGAAAAACAAAGAACAAAAGAATAACGGGATTGAGTGAACAAACAAATGAAGAGGGGCAGAAGGGAAAGAGAAGTAACTGGTGAATGAAAAAAAAAGAAAGAGAAGGCAAAGAAAAGGGGGAGTAGAAGAGGAAGAAAAACTAGAAATATAAACATACGAATTTATATACAAAGCATCGCCACCGCAAAAACTGACTGACTTAAAAGAGGAAAAAGAAGAAACAAACAAAACAAAGGAAGAGAAAGATGGGACAGTATTTTATTTCTACTTTATTTTTTTTGTGTGTGTGTGCGTGTATGTAAGGGAAACACAAGCCACAAATTTAGCCTGCAAGATCAGCAAACCAAATTCTTTCATTCCGGAGGTGCGGCGCGGCGCCATACATATACGTTAACTTTCTCTTTGCCTCCCAACCTGATGCGAAACTCCTGCGCTTCGAGGTGAGGGAAGACCAAGGGAAGGTGTGATAAAAGGTCCTGGAAAACAAAATCCAGCCACGTTATTTGTATTTGGGAGAAAGAAGATAACGAGTTTTTGGTCCATATTCCGACCCTCTGAAACTGTCTCGAGGTGAGGGAAGACTAAGGGAAAGTATATTGAAAAGACTAAGAAAACATAATCCAGCCACGTCATTTATCTAGTTGGAAGCAAAGCGAAAAAGAATATGTTATTAGTCCAGTATCCCAACCTGATATGATTCTTCTGCTTGTGTCTCGAGGTGAGGGAAGACCAAGGGAAGGTATATTGAAAGGTCCAAGATAACATAATCCAGCCACGTTATTCATCTAGTTGGAAGCAAAGCGAAAAAGGATAAGTTTTTTGGCCAGTATTCCAACCTGATATGATTCTTCTCCTTGTGTCTCGAGGTGAGGGAAGACCAAGGGAAGGTATATTGAAAGGTCCAAGAAAACATAATCCAGCCACGTCATTCATCTAGTTGGAAGCAAAGCGAAAAAGAATAAGTTTTTTGGCCAGTATTCCAACCTGATATGATTCTTCTGCTTGTGCCTCGAGGTGAGGGAAGACCAAGGGGAGGCATACTATAAGGTCTACCAAAACAAACTCCAGAGAAGTCATTTATAGTAGCAAGGCGAAGTTAATGAGTTTTTAGGGTCCTTATTCTAACCTGATTTGATTCTTCTCCTTCTGCCTCGAGGTGAAGGAAGACTAAGGGAAGGTTTAATATAAGGTCTGGGGAAGAAGAAAATCTAGCCACGTTATTTGTAGTTTAAAGCAAGACGAATATAATGAGTTTTAGGCCAATATTCCAACCCGACTTCTACGCTTGTGTCTCTAGGTGAGGGAAAGACAAAGGGAAGGTATAAAATAAGGTCTAGCAAAACAAATAGGCCAGTCATTCTACGTCATTTTTGGGTCGAACCCACCACAAATTGCAATAGTAATGAAACATGCATTTTTCAATGTCAAATTTAGTGGAGAATGACATACTAAAAATCAAGGAAAATCGAAGCATTGGAACATTTCCAAATTTTGCAATCATTAAGAGAAGGTTTGAAGAAAAAAAATCTGCATAAAATTTTCAGTGTATATTCTAGAGTCTAGACAAACAACTGTATACATGTTACATTACGACACCGGCATTCACCTTAGCTAAATTAAGATGACCATGACCAAGGATCAAGAGTTGAATGAACTGAGAGTCAAGTCTAATCATGTTGCCAAGACATCTCCATGTACCAGACCACACTGACAAATGTTTATTCATCTTCAGGACCAGCAAGAGCGCATTCTTCTTCTGGATCACTTTCTGGTTCTGGCAAGGTCACATTAGAACAGTGAAGTCCTTTGCATTCACTGCAGGCGGAAGAGCATTCCAGGTTGTACTTGCGACAGCTGCATCGTCGGGTGCTGCAGTCTGTATTCCAGCCACAGTGGATGGCATCTAGCAGGTAATCTGGAGCAGGCTTCATCTCGGTCATAACGGGAACCATTCTCTCGTCACGGATAGCCCATCCCCAACCATTGGCATCCATGCCAACTCCTTGCCACTGCTGAACCTGAACATACACCCGTAGGCAATGTTGCTTTGCAGATGCTGATGTAGGGGGCAGGGTACGAGGCTCAACTCTGACAGTGCTTGTTGAAACCTTCTGGCAGAAGCGCTGAAGCCTTAGTATGTCCAGTGTTTCGGGGGGCTGGCCATTGTACAAGCAAACCACGGCATTCTCTCCAGCTGTCATGACATCCTCTTTCGACGCTCCAGAAGTGTTGAACGTTGCCAAAAGCCCAGAGAAATACGCACTGGAGTTCAGCTTCTTCAAAGCTGCTGATTTGCCAATGGAGTACAGTCTTGACGTGGTATCACAACCCAGGAGTCCATGTGCCACAAGGAGCTTGTCACACACATGGCGTCCAAGTGTCTTTTGCACTTGCTCGATATTCCAACATCTTGCTTGCCTCCTTGACGTCAGCTTAGGCTCAGGTCGGAAGAACAGGTTGTGTGATGTGGGCCCTGCACGACTACATAGGAGAACAAGAAAATCGGTGTCATCGCCAACTACCACGGTGTCCTTGGTGTTTGCACATGCAATGGCTGTCTCCACTATGAGGACATCTGCATCTGCCCTGGCATGAAGAACATCGTTGTGTTGTTGTTGAAGGTCATCACTCAGTAGATTGATGAAGCTTTGTTTATTTGTTTGGTTGGCAAGGAAGTCATCTTTCTTCATAGTACATACCATGTCCTTTGTGAAGTTGACAAGGGGACTGCTGTGAGATCGAACGCGCCTGCTGTGCGCTACATCTTTGGTGGAGGGTGCGCTCACATATCCATCAAACACTATGACAGCTTTACCATACCTGTCTCCAACATATCGTATGTAGTGACTGGAGATTCCTTCATAGGTCTCGCCAAAATTCCAAGGAATTCTGTGTAGCATTGCCCCACCATCCAGAACATATTGCACATTCTGTGGCAGCACTGTGTTGCGAACGGCAAGGGGGAGTTGTTTCCAAATGGCCTCGGCTAGCGCTGGCTTGTCGGCCTCAAGCAGGATATCAATGGTCTGAAACAGTGCTGGTGGGTAACTGCATAGTTCGTACTTGAAGACATCAGTGAGGTCATCACAGCGTGATCCTGCCGTACTCAGACGTTGGAACAACAGTTGTGGATCTATCAGAACAGATTCTTTGCCATTTTTCACTGATGAACGTGTGTCTAAAGTCACAACCTTATTTTTTTTCTTGAACGTGTGATCAAGAACCTTTTTGCCAACCATTCCATCTAAGATCTTCCTGCCCACTGACGCTGCTTGGTCAGCATTGACCGAATCTCCAGCTGTGATGCCAGTGTCAATGCTTTGCAGAGTTGGATCGTTTCCAAAGGGATCCTTTGATGACAGGTAGCCAATGAGTTTGTGCGTGTCATCTGTGTCCCGTGCTTGTCGAGCTGCTCTTTGTTCTTTGTGCTGGTCACTGGTCCCATACGGCACTGATGTGTAGTCTTGCAAGGCCATGTTGACCTCTGCACATATGGGGGTGGACAGCAGCCACGTGATCCTTTGCGACTCGCTCATGCCATGGCCCCTTGTCAGTCCCCCTGTGGTTTTCACACTTCTCATGAGCACTTGCTCGATCAGAAGATCTGTGGACAAGCCGGCCCAGTACCGATCTGAGCGCCGCACTACGTGATATCCATTCTGGAACTGGTGGTGGACCTCGGGGTGCTGAATAGACAGTTGTGCCAGTCGCTGCAGGTAGACGTAAATAGATTTGGTGTAGAGATTGTGGCCTGCAGCTGCCAGGTAGGGCAACATGTCGTGCAAAGCGTGCACGTGCAGACGCCAGTCACCAGTGCGTTCCGACCTCAGGAATGTCCTCAATATGTCAACCATGTCCATGTATTGCAGCCATAGCTGTGCAGTACGTAGATCCTTCATCGATTGTCGGGCAACATTCATGATGTCACGAACAGAGTCCAGAACCGGGGCTGAAAGGATATCTTCAGTAGAACACTCACCCTTCATCAATGAATCATACAGGTCTCGCAGCTCACACAGGTCAATTGGTCCAGCTCCCACACTTTGCGACCCTGACTCGGTATCATGTGGATCTATGGCTGCCTGTGCATCATCTCTGCTTTGCAATATCTCGTCTTCACTTGGTTCGTCATCTTCTACAATACCCTGAGGACCATCATTCTTAGCCTGCGAACAAGTAGGCACTAGCGTACCAAGTATCCTTTCTGCGAGGAGAGTGTTCAGTGCTGCATCAACCAAGAGATGCCCACGGATAGCTCGGTCATATGCCTTGCCAGACAGCATGTGCATTTAGACGTTAATTATCTCAATTTATTTATTTAATAATAAAAATGTTTGACATCTTTTGAGAAATGTGAAAGAAATAACAAAAGCACTGTTATAACAAAAAATGTTATGCCATTTCTATTAGCGTATTTTCGTGCATAACTTTCAAAAAGTGGTTGCTCGAAATGAATGTGTTCCAATGCCTCGAATTTCCTTGACTTTTACTATGTTATTACATGGGTCAAAAGAAGCAAAAATGCCAAGTTTCATTACTATTGCAATTTGTGGTGGGTATATCCATAAAATGACTGGCCTAAAAATCCAGCAACGTTATTTGTAGTAGGGAACAAGACAAAAAGAAACAGTTTCAGGCCCATATTTCGAGATGGTACGATTTTTCACCCTCTGTCCCGAGGTGAGGGAAGATCAAGGGAAGGTATTATACAAGGTCCAGGAAAACATAATCCAGCCACGTTATTTGTATTTGGAAACAAGACGAAGAGAATAAGTTTTTAGGACAAAATTCCAACCCGATACGACTTTCCTCTTTCTGTCTCGAGGTGAGGGAAGACCAAGAGAAGGTATTATATAAGGTCTGGGAAAGCAAAATCCAGCCACGTTATTTGTATTTGGAAACAAGACGAAGAGAAAAAGGTTTTAGGACAATATTCCAAACCGATACGATTTTCCTCTTTCTGTCTCGAGGTGAAGGAAGACCAAGGGAAGGAATAAAATAAGGTCTAGCAAAACAAAATCCAGCAACGTTATTCGTAGTAGGGAACAAGACAAAAATAAAGAGTTTAAGGCCAATATTTCGAGATGGTACGATTTTTCACCCTCTGTCCCGAGGTGAGGGAAGATCAAGGGGAGGTATAATATAAGATCTAGCAAGACAAAATCCACCTACGTTATTTGTATTTGGAAGCAAAGCGAAAAAGAGTAAGTTTTTAAGGCCAATATTCCAACCTGATACACTTTCCTCTTTCTGTCTCGAGGTGAGGGAAGACCAAGGGAAGGTATTACACAAGGTCTGGGAAAGCAAAATCCAGCCACGTTATTTATAGTTTGCAGCAAGACGAATATAATGAGTTTTGGGCACAACCTGATATGATCCTTCTGCTTGTGTCTCGAGGTGAGGGAAGACCAAGGGAAGGTATATAATAAGGTCTAGTACAACAAACTCCAAGTAAGTCATTTATATTTAGTAGCAAGGCGAAGATAATGAGTTTTTAGGCCAATTTTCAACCTGATATGATTATTCTGCTTGTGTCTCGAGGTGAGGGAAGACCAAGGGAAGGTATATAATAAGGTCTAGTACAACAAACTCCAAGTAAGTCATTTATATTTAGCAGCAAAGCGAAGATAATGAGTTTTTAGGCCAATTTTCAACCTGATATGATTATTCTGCTTGTGTCTCGAGGTGAGGGAAGACCAAGGAAGGTATGTTAAAAGCTCTTAGAAAACATAATCCAGCCACGATATTCTAGTTTAAAGAAAAGGGAATATAATGTGTTTTTGGCCCTTATTCCAACCTGATACTATTTCTCTCCTTCTGCGTCGAGGTGAGGGAAGACCACGGGAAGGTATTATACAAGGTCGGGAAAGCAAAATCCACCCACGTTGTTTATAGTTTGCAGCAAGATAATGAGTTTTTGGCCCTTATTCCAACTTTATATGATTGTTCTGCTTCTGTCTCGAGGTGAGGGAAGGCCAAGGTAAGGAATATAATAAGGTCTAGCAAAGCATAATCCAGCCACGTTATTTATAGTTTGAAGCAAGACGAATATAATGAGTTTTTTGGCAATTATTCCGACCTGATATGATTCTTCCCCTTCTGTCTCGAGGTGATGGAAGACCAAGGGAACGAAAAATATAAGGTCTTGCAAAACAAAATCCAGCCACACTATTTTTGGGAGCTGGAGGCAAGAAGAAGAGAATTATTTTTGTGCGTCCATACTCCAAAACATTTCTGGATTTATACATTTCCCAAAAGTTGGTAAGGCTTTCCAAGAGGCTGTTGTTGTCTTTCCATGGGTAGTTTTATGAGCCTTGTGATAGTCTGACAAGGCCGAACGTGAAAACACTCATGAGAACCTGACTAATCTCCTTTGTGGCCTTTGGAAACAGATAAAAAAAAACACACACATATAAATAGACTGATATACTGATAGACACACAGAGATAGATAGATAGATTAAATTAGACTATTTCAACAGCTTTCAATGCAAAAATACCAAACAAACACACATATAGATAGACTGCTTGATACACTGATAGACACACACAGATAGATAGATTAAATTAAAACTATCCCAACAGCTTTCAATGCAAAAATATCGAGTGCTCCTTAACTAGTTCCAGAAGAAAAGAAGAGAATATGGGAAATGGAAATTCAAATGTAATGGAAAAAGTCTCGGCCACACGGAGGAGGAAGAAAGAAAGAAAGTCGGGTAAGGATTCTCCCTCACGCCCCCCCCCCCTTTGTTTCCCGCCAAAAAGTTAGTTCATAGCTTTTTTTCGTACCCGGTGACTGTGTGTGGCTGCCTTTCTTTTACGTATAGTTGATGTGTAGGAGTCATAACGTTAACGTTACTTCTTTATATTCGTCTGCTTGAAACTATTAATAACGTGGCTGGATTATGTTTTCTTAGACCTTTCAATATACCTTCCCTTGGTCTTCCCTCACCCCGAGACACAAGCAGAAGAATCATATCAGGTTGAAATAAAGGCCAAAAACTCATTATAATCGCCTTCCTTGAAACTATAAATAACGTGGCTGGAGTGTGTTTTGTTAGACCTTATTTTATACCCTCCTTTGGTGTACCGCAGCCCCCCCCCCCCCCCCACACACACACACAAACACACACACAGCCTCGTAGGAAACATATTGCAGGGCATTAGTGGGCGGCGTTGTTAATCCAGGCTACAGCAAGGATTAATGGGGTCCTAGAGTGTTGGCGTGAATCATGTCTTTTCGATTACGTAACTCAGCAAGGATAAATGTACCCCTATAGTGAGTGCTTCCTCCTCCATCTGAGTCTCTTTTGTTTAATCCAGGTTACATAGATGAATAAAGGACCCCTATAGTGTTTCCTCTTCCCTCTGAATCAGTTGTGTTCACGTGAGTCATGTCTGTTCATTACCTAACTCAGCAAGGATCAATGGAGCCCTAAAGTGACTACCTATTCCAGACTCCTTACGTTCTTATGTTCTTATGTAACCCTGTAGTGCCTCCTCTACCATATTTCTTTGTTCACCTATATCACGCCTTTATCGTTCCCCAGCTCATGTTAACCTTACCATATAAGCAAGTTAGATGTATAGTAACAGAAAGTAGAAGTCAGGCAGCAGCGTAAGTCTTGTATAACTCATAGAGGGAATACCAAACACGCGAGTTAGATGTATAAGTAATAGAAAGTTTAAGTAAGGTAGAAGCGTAGGTCTTGTATAACTCATGAAGAGAATATCAAATACGCGAGTTAGATGTATAAGTAATAGAAAGTTTAAGTAAGGTAGCAGCGTAGGTCTTGTATAACTCATAGAGGGAATACCAAACACGCGAGTTAGATGTATAAGTAATAGAAAGTTTAAGTCAGGTAGAAGCGTAGGTCTTGTATAACTCATGAAGGGAAGCAACAACTCCGAGACATAAATATTCGTTCTTGCTTGATAAAGAAGTCTTGTAGAGGTCTTGTATATCTCATAGACTCAAATATCTCGGAAACAAATATAATCGACATCAAAGCATAAATGGAAGTCGTGTTTACTCATATAGTGAAGTATCTCGGAAACATTTATATTCATTCCCGCTTGATAAGCTAAAGTGCGAGCAAAGTATACATAGAAGTCTTGTGTATCTCGTAAAGTGAAATAATAACTCGGAAAACACTAATACTCGTGCTTGTTTGATAAAAGAAAAGCGAAACTAAAGCATAAATATGACTCTTGAATGTCTAATAGAGTGGTGGATGAGTGTAACAGGCTTGGAAGTCGTGTTGTGGATGCCAATACAATAGATACATTCAAGAAAAGGTTGGTTAAATTTATGGATAGTGAGGTTAGGTGGGGTTAGGCTCACAGGAGCTGTCTTGTATAGGTGTATATAGGTATATAGTAGACTCCTTACGTTCTTATGTTCTTATGTTCTTATGAAACATTTATATCTCTGTTTCCTCGATAAAGACAAAAATAGAGATACCAAAACATAAATATAAATCTTGTACATCTCAGTGTAAAGTATTTAGTAAACATTATTATTTCTGCTCACTCGATAAATAAAGTGATACCCAAACATAAACAGAAATCTTGTATAGCTCGAAGAGTGAAAAATAGGTATAGGAAACACTAATATTTCTGCCTCCTCGATGAAAAAAGTGATACCAAACCATAAATAGAAATCTCGTACATCTTAAAGAATGAAGAATTTAGCAAACATTAATATTTATGCTTACTCGAAAAAAAAAAAAAACATCCACAATTTCAATACATGCGCTAACTGCAACAAATCTTCGTAACCTTGCAACCTTGAACAAACCTCACACACAATAATCAGGACAGCAAACATTCTCCGCGCCAAAGTACATTAATTAAAGACTTACAACCAGGAATTCGCTACGCCTCCTCTCTTTTTTTCTGTTCAGCGCGGACTAAACCAATACCGCCGAGCTGCAGCAGGAGCCAGGCGTAGCGAGGGTAAGTTAGTCACACAATGGTATAACTATTTACTGTTTATTTTCACCTCCTTAACAAAACAATAAGAGAAAGACACAAAAAGAAACACCATCTCTCACCTACACACCAAACAAAGCATATGAGTTGGGTCCTTCAGAAATGGATTACACACTATTCATTCCTCTGTTTACTCTCACCTTCAAGCAAAAAGGAAGAAAAACATTGCCTCACCTGGGCACACCTAACAAAACGTATAAGAGTTGGCTGTTCCGGAAAAGACACACACACTACTTTTCATCACTTTTCATTCCTCTTTCTGTTTATCTCCTCAACAACAACAACAACAACAACAACAACAACAACAACAACAACAACAACAAATAAAACTAAAGAAAAAACAATTCCCACTTATGTACACCTGACAAAGCAGTAACATCCGGGAAAGGTTTACAGGCACCATTCATCGGCCAGCGGGTGAGACAAATAACACAGCAACACGCGGCACGAGGGCACGTGTGGGGGACAGGGAGCCGGAGAGGAGTCCAGCCAGGCAGAAGAGGCCTGACAAACGGCGCCCAGGCTAAGAAGAAGACTTCGTTTGGACAGCCTGTAATAATTCTGGGTGTGAATCTATTTATGAGTTTTTTAAGACAAACTGACAAACACCCGGGAGGACGGTGAAGGAAATGTTGTTCACTTCCTCGGGCGATACAAACAACACAGCGTCGATCACACTCGCGTCACACTCAAGTCCTTTCACGGGTTCCGGAGAGAAGATTCCTCCGCCGGTGAAAGTAACGCAACGCAAAAACTTGTCCTTTCCTTGTTCATAAATGTTGATTCCTTTGTCCGAAAAATAAACCGTCGCAAAAACCTAGATCCTTTTTTTGTTCCTAAAAGTTGATCAAAGCTCAACAGTCGCATGTTGTATATAGGTTCTCCTGCAACCAAGGGAACTGTGCAGCCCTTAACACATCCTATATTGGCATGACGACAGTGAAGCTAAGTAGACGCCTTACCTACCACCTAGCATCAGGAGCACCGAAGTCCCACATGAGAAAAGAACACAACAAGACCCTCACAAGAGAAATACTAGAAAAGAACACTGAAATCATCACGACCTGCACCGATATGAGACGCCTTCCCATCCTCGAAGCTCTCTACATCAAGGAAATGGAGCCAAGCTTGAACATCCAGCACCTAGACCTACAAGCACTTCCGAGCATGAAAAGAAAATCAGCCGCTGAGCCGCTCAGCCAATCAGCGCCCGCCTAGCCTGTATAAAAGGCCAGCGCGGACGTATATATATATATATATATATATATATATATATATATATATATATATATATATATATATATATATATATATATATATAGGAACTGTCTTCTCAACGGTCTTCCCAGACCTGGAGAACTGTCTTCCCAGACCTGGACCTAGCAGCAGCAAGACGTTCTCCCTACCTCTTCACTGCAGTTCCAGCCTACGGTCTCTACTCACTCGTCACTGGTCACCGGTCAAGGTGTCAGGGACTGAGTCGTGTCACTACAACCTTTTGACACATTGCAACCTTGTGTACCGGGACGCCGTCTATTAGGGATTGGACTGTCCGCCCTCGGTTGCAGGCGTTGCTATATCGCCATTTAGAGTGTGAATGTGTGTATGCATGGGCCATCCTTAGTACCTGCCGTAGTACGAAGCCGAACCCCGAGGGCAGTGCCACGAGGGGGCCCGCTAGGATAAGCGGGTGGTTATAGGAGGCGGCAGGTATCGTTTGTTAGATTAGTTAGTTAGTTAAGACCCAGAAGGGGCAGCTGTCAGATTTCCTTTTGCACGCCTTTTAGCAGGCGGGGAACATAGAACTGGCAGCTGTAGGTGGCCACTTAGATTTACATTAGCTGTGGTTCTGGCCTGGCCAGTCTTGTTTATAGGATTATTTCTATAGGTAACGGCATTACCATGTTGGTCCTCGGACCGCAGTAGGGAAGGAACACTACCAGCATGGCTAGGGTGAAAATAAAGCACCCTAAGCCGGACCAGGACTCCCGGCTCAAACTCCTAGAGATCCTATCAATAAATCTAATATATGCCACGAGAATCATCTCAAACAATGATGGATTTGTAACCCTTACCAACAAAGAGGAGGACATAGATAAAATCTTCAGTGAAGCTGTAACAACAAACCTGAAGAATGATAACTTCACTCCCATCCTCCCACCAGAGTTACGGTCCAAAAGAACCATTATGATCTTCAATATAGACAAACACATATTTGAACATACAGAAAAGGAAATACAAGAGGAAATAATTCAACAAAACCAATGGATAAAGGGAATAGACCAAATATATAAATTCCCAAACAAAAACATCCTGAAAATACAATTTGCAACCACTGCTTCCGCCAAAAAAGCAACGGAATCGGGAATTCTAGGATTCCACATGCGACTACCAGAACATAACATTAAAATAGAAGAATACATCCCAATCAATGTCTGCCTTAGATGTTATAAACTGGACGACCACTACTCAGGAGAATGTAAGAAGGACAAATCATACAAGATCTGCTCAGAATGCGCTTCAACCGAACATACTTGGAGAGAGTGTAAATCAGACACAAAAATGCATAAACTGTGCAGGAAACCACAGAACATTGGCTTATAAGTGCCCAGAGAAAAAGGCAATAAGAGAGAGGAAAACAGAGGAGCAAAAAACAAGAGGCCAAAGAACGTACAGTCAAGTATCAAACACAGCACCGCAACAGCTAAACACAGCAAATCTCAACATTGGGAAAGATACAGCTGCAACCATCCTGACATGTATGCTGCATGCTCACTTGGTGAATGTAGCTCAACCTGGATCATACAACACCGAGATCAACAAATTGCTTAAAGCAAACAAACTCCCAAGTGTTATTCTCCCCGACAACCCGCCTTCACTCAAAATACTAAATACAGCACAGGCTAACTTACAGGCAGAAGAAACCACGGAGGAAAGTCATATGGAGACAAAAAGTCAAGATGAGACAACAAAAGCAAATGAGGAAGAGAAGGAAGAACAAGAAACACACACAGAAGAACAAAGAACAAGATCATCAGGGGAAGTGAATATGAAAAAACAGATAAGCGGCAACCAAATAGGACTGGAGATATTCGCCAAAGAAAGTGAAGGATACCCTGAGGCAGACTTCAACCTAAGGGCACTCACAAAAGGAATGTTGCAGGGAACATTTAAATGGACCTACACCTCACCGGAGTACAAAGAGGAAGACGTGCTGAAGCTCCTCAACGACAATGAAATCAGCCTGAGAGACAGTTGGAGGGTGGTAGACGATGCCATCTTCAGGAAAATACGAAATGGATACAACCCACAGAAGACACCACCTCCAAGCAAAGGAAGAAACAGGATTGAAAGCAAATAAACAGTCAAACCGAAACACTCAATAAAAACAACATGGATATAATAGCAACACTAAGAATTATTCAGCATAACACACAACACTGGAGGACCAACAAAATAAACTTGACAAATACGTATCTCCAATCAAACCCAGACGTTATCCTCTTAAACAGCCATGGAGCAAAAGACACACATAGCATACAAATAAAAGGATATAACACATATATCAAAAATACATCCAATGAGTTGCACGACGGATCAGCGATACTAATAAGAAGCAGCATAAAACACAAAATCCAAGATGACTTCATATCCGACATACTAGAACTGAAAATTCAAACTACTGCTGGAACCATCTCCATCGCTACAACATACCTGCCACCCAGAAGACCATACCTTCCATACCCAGATTTCCACAGACTCCTATACAACAACCATCCAACATATATAATAGGCGACTTCAATGCCAAGCACAGAATTCTTGGAAACAATATAAATAACACAGTAGGCAACGGACTCGCCACCTTCATACATAATGGAAAAGCAACACATTTAGGCCCAAACTTTCCAACTTTCTTTGGCCATAGCACAAGTTCCACTCCTGACTTGATACTAAGCAACAACAAGGCAATACATAACATAGACATCAGACCTGGACCACTCACCACTTCAGATCATCTGCCAATCCTTATCAAGATAACAACAGAAGCAGTGCGGGAAGAGATAATACCAAGACCTGATTACAAGAGGGCAGACTGGGAAAAAATAAGAACAGAAACAACTGAGGGAATGGGTAATATAACAACACCAGTAAACATGAATAAACAAGAAATAGACAGCAAAATTGAAGAATGGTACAAAACAATAGAACAGAATGTGGGAAAGCATACTCCCATAAGAAAGAGTATGGTAACACAGAAACCGCTCGACAGCCCTCAACTTAGAAACTTACAACACCAATTTGCACAAATTCATTTGCAATCAATAACAGCAGGATGGACCATACGACAATACCAACAATACAAAACACTCAAAGCAGAAATAAAACAAGAAACCGAAAATATAAGAGACAAAAACTTCAAAGATTCGATTGGAAAGCTAACAACTCTCACACAACCAAAAACATTTTGGAGTCAACTGAAAAAACTAAAAGGGGAAAAATCCAACAACGACCAACACCTAATAAAAAATAACAGAAAACTAACATCAAACAAAGCGAAAGAGCAGGCATTCAGAGAAGAATGGGAACCTGTATTCAGCATAACAAGAGAAGAAAACATCCGGTACGACAGAAACACAGAGAACGAAGTAATAAACTATCTTAACGCACACGAACATATACGCACGATGCATCCCCTCTCAGATACAAGCAGATTACAAGGAATGAATCACACAGATGAACTGATATCAATGGACGAAATTAAACGAACAATCAAATCATTTAAAAACAACACTCCGGGTGAATCAATAATAAATAAACATATTCTGGAAAACCTACCTGAAATAGCCCTAGAAAAGCTACAGGTGATCTTTAATCACACATTATCAATGGGATACTTCCCAGAAAAATTCAAAACAGCTGTTATCAAATTATTGCCAAAAGAAAATTCAGACAACACAAATCCAATAAATTATAGACCAATATCTTTACTCGAAGTCACAGGAAAAATACTAGAGAAAATTATTAACATAAGATTACGAAAGCTCTTGGAAACAAAAAACATCTTGAAAGACTCTCACCACGGATTCAGAACAAAAAGAGGAACGGATACAGCACTCACAGTAATTCACGAAACCGCAGCACACCACACAGCCCGAAAACAGCAATGCTACCTAGTACTTCGAGACATAAGCAAAGCCTTCGACAAAGTATGGCTGCAAGGTCTACAATACAAGATAGGCCTTCTACACATCCCACATATCACCAAAATTTTTCTAAACAACTTTATCACCGACAGGAAAGCCAAGATAAGAGTTACCCACTACACAGGCCCAGCATTCACACTGAAAGCAGGAGTCCCTCAGGGGAGCGCTCTGTCACCAACGTTATTCACGATTTACACCAATGATCTACCAGAGCCAGCAATAGACTGCACAAACATACAATATGCAGATGACATAACTCAAATAATATGTTATGCAGGGAAGTCAAGAACATTAATGGCCAGCAGGGTCCAAAGCGAGATTATGAAAATAAACAACTATGAGAACAAATGGAAAATCAAAACCAACAAGAATAAATTTAAAATAGTTCCACTGGCGGTAACAAAGAAAAACAACATAACAATTGATGGCACACCAATAAACTACGCAGAAAAAGGGAAAATACTAGGACTCACTATAAGCAGAAATGGAATAGAGCACCATGTGAATGAAATAAAGAACAAAGCATTATTGGCACTAACAGAACTATACAGATTTAGAAACTTACCAACAAAAATCAAAATACACCTTATCAAAACACTAGTACTACCAATACTACGATACCCACACATACCACTAATAACACTCAGCGACAAAAACACAATGAAATTACAAAAGGTGCAGAATCAAGCTCTAAGGTTCGCAAATAACGAACGATTCCCCTATACAAAATCAACAAAAGAAATGCACGAAGAAGCAAAACTAGATCCCGTAAACTACCACATACACATGCAGGCGGAGAAAACATTCATCAAGATGACATCCATGAATAGCGAACAATTCACGAAAATAACAGAAAACTACGAGAATCACAAAAACCACGCATGGTTTAAGAAGACAAAAAATATACTGGACAGAGGACCACCGAGGAAAAAGTACACAACGTAAAGCAGGAACGAACACGGAAAGCAAATAAACAAAACACATAAGATAACAAGAAAACAGAGCGACACTAGATACAACATACTTAAGGACTAAATAAAGGACTAAGCAAGGCGGACAGCCCGCCACCTTTTAACCTCTCACTTTACTTCAACATCACTTCAAAAACTTTACTATACCTATACTCTTATTTCACCCCACCCTAATCTATCCTACATCTTTAGATTAGATTAGATGTAGTCCATTGGAAGCTCAGCAGCGGTCGAGGAAGGAGCTCTCCTCCTCTCCTCACCTGACTCACCATGGCACGACCTTGCCCGAAAAAGCGCCTCCAACTCTCCCCACCCGTGGGAGAGGAGGATGGTTGGACCCGCGTCGTGAAGAGACGCCGCCGAGCCCCGACACCACCACCGGCCCCGGACTACCGAGTTTACACCATACTCCACCACGACGAAGTGAGCCCCTTCCACGCCGTTCGACGGCTGGAGAGGGAGCACCCGGGCCTTCGGGTACGGGTGCAGGAGAAGTCTGGGGGTGCGATCTATATCAAACCCCTGGATGAGGAAGCTGCTTTTTCCCTTGCTCGTCTGAGCAGGGAAACCACTGACGGCATCACCCTTGGAGAGGTCGAGGGCAGGTCGCGGGGTATCGTTTCGCGGTACCCTCTTGGCCAGTCCCTCCGACCGATCCAGGAGGACCCGCGCGTCACCTTCGCAAGGAGGTGTACATACAACGCGGGTCACTGTCGCAGAGAGCCCACGCGGCAGGTCGAGGTGACGTTTCGGGGATCTCTCCCGTCGTCCCTTGACCTAGGAGTCTGGGGTGTCTTCTCCGTCAGGAGGTTCACCCCGGAGCCCCTCCGGTGCTTCAATTGCCAGGCCTTTGGCCATGTGCAGAAGTACTGCAGGACCGGTGCAGCGGGAAACATCCCTCCTCGAAGTGTATTGATACACTGAGGACCGGCAATGTCCGGGCTGCACGATGTCCGAACTGTGGCGGGAGACACCACGCCTGGTTCAAGGGCTGCCCCGAACGACTGAGGAGGCTCCCCCCTCGGCCCTCGGGTGCTATAGACACCTTGCCCCCAAAAGACCAGGCTGTTTCCCAAGCAGCTCCCTCTGCCTCACCCTCTCCAAGCCCAAGCATGGACGTGGTGGTCCCTGCACCAGCACCTGCCAGCCCACTGCCAACCTTTGAAGACGCCGCCACCACCACCGACGACGCTGCCCCGCCACAACAGGATGAGGTCGCCACCAACACCGACGACCTCGCTCAGGAAGACGCCGAAACGCAGACAAGCTGGAAGAAGCGAGGCAGGGCCTGCCAGACCGCTCCTCCGCCCACTGAGGATGCGGCGGCCCAGTCAGCTCCAGAGACAGCAGCCCAGGAGACGCAGACGCCGAGGACGACCACCGCAGACGCAGAGACTGCCGCCCCTGACCCGAGCCTTTGCGCAGGCCCCCCTCGGGCGAACTGGGAGGCTCAGTTCGCCCCCGCGGTCACGCTCACCAGGGTGGAGTTGTTCACCATGCTGAGGGCCCTAAGGGGCCTCATCGAGAACCAGAGCAGAGCTGAGGGGCCGAGAGCACCTGTACGAGAACCCCATCCAGACGGTGCTTTACGAAGCCCTCGGAGCAGCGCGGACTCACAGGAAGCCCGGTTTCCCGATCAAGTGCCCGCGACGAGACCCACGGCGAGACGCGCTCTGGCCGCAGTGAAGAAGCAGATAGAGGCGGGCCAGCCTATGGCATATAGCCCGCGAGGGCTAACAACCCTCAAAAACCCACCACCACCACCGCGGTGTAGTCATTCTCACTCGAGACCTCAAGACGGACACAGCTCCGCTCCTGCCACTGAAGAAGGGTCAAGGACCCGAAATCGCGATCTGGCGACAACGATGACACCATATGGAGATGTCATCTCAGTCTTATCAAAAGAGAACAAGACACAAGGAAAACTTACTCGAGAACATATATAACGCTGAGTTAGCTATCACCTTCAACCAAATATGTATAAGAGAAAATCTCCTGCCCATATATACCTTAAATATATATATATATATATATATATATATATATATATATATATATATATATATATATATATATATATATATATATATATATATATATATATATATATATATATATATATATATATATATATATATATATTTCACTCACCGCACCGCACCGCTCACAAAGATTACAAGTGGACAAACAAAACACAATCAGGCAAATTAATGTTTCCCTGCTGTGTATTCCCCCAGCGCACATACGTGGTGGACAGCAGAGCGACTTATTTCAGCGAGGAAGTATTTCTCGCAGCCTCGGCCGCCGCCGCCGCCATGTTTTTGTCCTGGCGCCAGGATCCTCCAGGCGCCTCCAAAATACGATATTATGCCTCCATATTATAGTTAAGGGACGAAACACATGTAGGAAATCATAATATGAAGGCGCAAGTAATTAAAAGCAAAGAAAAAGGCCTAATCCCTTTCCCCTAACGATCTTGGGGACCCGTGGGAAATCGGAGTATTTGGGTGTTGGAGCATATTTAAACTACTCAAACCGAACTTTACATAACCTAATCTCTAACGGGGGGGCTTCGCCCCCCTCGACCCCCTTCTAACCAAGGGGGGCTGCTCCCCCCTGGACCCCCCAAATGTATGATGCGCCGGTAAATTAGAGAAGTACAACAGTTTCCTTCCTTCCCTCTCACACTACCATGGCGGTAGCGACTGACGTAAATATTTACGAAAAAAAACAAAACATATCACAAGAACAAATGATTTACGGCGGCAAAGCAATACGGCAATGTGTTGCATGGACACTGAACCCTTCATGGAGCACCAAGGCGTTCGTGGCTGTGAGTTGGGCCCTAATCTAGAATAATACCTTTTTTTGTTCCTAAAACTTAAATTCCTTCTTTGTTCCTAAAATTTGATTCCTTTTTGTGTTACATAAACTTCAAAAAATTATTTGTCTAAAATTTGATTCCTTTTTGTGTTCCTTAAACTTAAATCCTTTATTCGTTCCTAAAGTTTTATTTTTTTTGTGTGTTCCTTAGCCCGGTAGCAGCGGGGATCATGATTCTTAATGGTCCCTCTAAGCGAGAAAAATGAGAAAAAATCATCACTCCCACAAACCATTTCATAATATATATCAAAGCATTTGTGATCAGTTTATGTATCATCTATTTTTGGGGGTTAAATCATGGCACAAATTTGGCCCTTCGCTGCTAAACGGTAAAGCCACAAATTTGGCCCGTCGCGGCTACCGGGCTAAACTTATCCTTCATTTGTTCCTAAAATTTGATTCGTTTTTGTGTTCCTTAAACTTAAAAATTTATTTGTCCCTAAAATTTGATTCCTTTTTGTGTTCCTTAAATTTAAAAAAAAAATTGTCCCTAAAATTTGATTCCTCTTTGTTCCTTAAACTTGAAAATTTATTTTTCCCTAAAATTTGATTCCTTTTTGTGTTCCTTAAATTTATAAATTCATTTGTCCCTAAAATTTGATTCCTTTTTGTGTTCCTTAAACTTAAATCCTTCATTTGTTCCTAAAATTTGATTCCTTTTGTGTTCCTTAAACTTAAATCCTTCATTTGTTCCTAAAATTTAATTCCTTTTTGTGTTCCTTTAACTTAAATTCTTAATTTGTTCCTAAAATTTAATTCCTTTTTATGTTCCTTTAACTTAAATTCTTCATTTGTTCCTAAAACTTGATTTCTTTTTGTGTTCCTTTAACTTAAATCCTTCTTCGTTCCTAAAATTTGGTTCCTTTTTGTGTTCCTTTAACTTAAATCTTTTATTCGTTCCTAAAATTTGGTTCCTTTTTGTTTCTTTAACTTAAATCTTTTTTTGTCCCTAAAATTTGATTCCTTTTTGTGTTCCTTTAACTTAAATCCTTCTTTTTTTGTCCCTAGAATTTGATTCCTTTTTGTGTTCCTTTAACTTAAATCCTTTTTTTGTCTCTAAATTTGATTCCTTTTCTTCCTAAACCTTAATTCCTCTGATTTTTTTGTTCCTTTTTTGTTTGTATTTTTTTGTTCCTTTTTCATTTTTGTATTTTTTTTTCCTTTTTCCTTTTTGTATTTTTTCCTTTTTCCTTTTTGTATTTTTTTTTCTTTTTCATTTTTTTTTCCTTTTTCCTTTTTGTATTTTTTTTATCCTTTTTCATTTTTGTATTTTTTTGTTCCTTTTTTGTTTTTGTATTTTTTGTTCCTTTTTCGTTTTTGTATTTTTTTTGTTCCTTTTCATTTTTTGTATTTTTTATTCCTTTTTTGTTCCTAAACCTTAATTCCTTTCTTTGTTCCTAAAACTTGAATCCTTTTCTTGTTCCTTAAACTAAAATCCTTTTCTTGTTCCTTAAACTTAAATCCTTTCTTTCTTTTCCAAATATCGATTCCAGTGTCCGTAAAGCAAACCGTCGCACACTGCTATTGTCCTCCCTCGCTGTTTTCCTCGGTATGTTCCTAAATCAGTCACTCCTTCGCGTGTTGCGCTAACACGCACACACGCTTCAATCCTGGCGCTGTTTGGCACCGGCTGTGCCCTGCGCGGCGACAGTCATAGGTCACCTCCGCCTCACCACTAGGCGGTGTCCTGTGCCTGCCACTCCGCCAGCAGCGCCCTCACGACCTCGTAACAGTCAAGGACGCCCTGCCTGGCGCCCCTGATCTGCATTTTCTTCTTGACGGGGTTCGTGAAGACAAGGACACCGTACTGGCGCCCCAGGTGCTCCAGGAAGCTACCGTTAGGTCCCTCAAGGCGCAGCCGGAACCTCGGGGGCACGTACAGGCAGCGGCGCACCACTGAGGAAGACTCGTCCGACTCCGGCACGGGCAGGAGCTTGCAGGACTCCTCTGAGGCAGGAGTCTCCCTTCCCTGGTCCTGGGAAGATGGACCAAGGCCTCTTGTCTCGTGAGGAGGGGTGCCAAGCCCTGGGAGCTCCTGGAACTGAGCGGCCTGGACCAACGATGGTCCTGTGACCTGCGACGGCCCGTCCGTTACCAATGGGCCAGGCGTGGCCTCCTCCTGGCCTCGCCCAGTGGCCTGGGCAGCAGGGTCACAGGCAGCGTCTCCCGTGCTGCTGACTGGCGGGGGTTGGCACCCCAGGGCCATGTCGGCCACAGGAAGGGCCATGTCGTGGCACTCCCGGGCCAGGTCGGCCACAGGAGGGGCCCTGTCATGGACATCGCGGGCCAAGTCGGCCACTGTGGAGGCGACGTCGGCAACTGGGGAGGCCATGTCGTGGCACTCCCGGGCCATGTCAGCCACTGTGGAGGCCACGTCGGCCACTGGGGAGGCCACGTCGGCCACAGGGGAGGTCATATCGTGGCACTCTCGGGCCATGTCGGCCACTGTGGAGGCCACGTCGGCCACTGGGGAGGCCATGTCGTGGCACTCCCGGGCCATGTCGGCCACTGTGGAGGCCACGTCGGCCACAGGGGAGGCCATGTCGTGGCACTCCCGGGCCATGTCGGCCACTGTGGAGGCCACGTCGGCCACAGGGGAGGCCATGTTGTGGCACTCCCGGGCCATGTCGGTCACTGTGGAGGCGACGTCGGCCACAGGGGAGGCCATGTCGTGGCACTCCCGGGCCATGTCGGCCACTGTGGAGGCGACGTCGGCGACAGGGGAGGCCATGTTGTGGCACTCCCGGGCCATGTCGGCCACTGTGGAGGCCACATCGGCCACAGGGGAGGCCATGTCGTGGCACTCCCGGGCCATGTCGGCCACTGTGGAGGCCACGTCGGCCACAGGGGAGGCCATGTTGTGGCACTCCCGGGCCATGTCGGCCACTGGGGAGGCCATGTCGTGGCACTCCTTGGTCATGTCGCCCACCAGGGAGGCCACGTCGTGGCTCGCCTGGGCCCCGGCGGCCACGGGGCAGGGCAGGACGTGGTTCGCCTCAATTACGGGACCAGACGAGGCAGCCTTAGGGCGCCCAGCGACCCGCCGCTTGTAGCGCCTCTTGCTGAGGACACTGACAACCGAGGGCCGGGCCGGCTTTCCTGGGCAGCCTTTGGGCCTGTCCGTCCCGGGCTGAACCTCACCGCCTGGCGCCTCACCAGGGGGCACGACTTCCCTGGCGGTCTCAGCGGGCTGCTGCTGCTGGGGGCGCCGGGCGAGTCTCAGCAGCAGGCAGCCGCACACAGCCAGAAGGGCAGCCAGCACGGTGACGGAGGCGGCGCAGGCCGTTGACAGCAGGAGGTGTGCCCGGAATGCCAGGTGCTACTGCTGCGGTTGCTCCTCCTCTCCAGGCAGGACAGATAGCTGTCAGCGCCGTACACCCGCTGCAGCATCTCCGTCCAGCCTCCGCCTGGTGGGACGCCGCACTCATGGAGGGGGTCCGCAGGGGCCAGCCAGCCGGCGGCGGCCAGACGCTCCGCAGGCGGCCCACGAGGGTGGTGTGGCCGGCGGCCCGCCACTCCCGCGCTGTCTGCTGCAGCCTCCAGGAGTGCAACAGGAGGGTCCACGTGTCTGGCAGGCACAGCAAGGTGCACAGCGCCAGGCACAGCACCTCGAGAACTTTCAGCATGCCAAGGGTTTTCATTGTGCACTGAAATACTTAACTTTGGGCGCGGAGCGGAAAGGTGGCGAGACGCGTCCTGACGCAGACTGGGGTGTGTCCCGCGGCGGCTGAGAAACACACGGGACTACCCGCCACAGGGGGCGCTGCCCCTGTCGGTTTGTGGCGATGATGCACGCCCGAGGTCTGTTTCAGATGTATAGACTTTTCGCCATGCGCCGATCACGATACGACGTCGTGCTCTCAAATAACAACCTCCTAGTCTCTCTCTCTCTCTCTCTCTCTCTCTCTCTCTCTCTCTCTCTCTCTCTCTCTCTCTCTCTCTCTCTCTCTCTCTCTCTCTCTCTCTCTCTCTCTCTCTCTCTCTCTCTCTCTCTCTCTCTCTCTCTCTCTCTCTCTCTCTCTCTCTCTCTCTCTCTCTCTCTCTCTCTCTCTCTCTCTCTCTCTCTCTCTCTCTCTCTCTCTCTCTCTCTCTCTCTCTCTCTCTCTCTCCTCTGTGTTCCCTATTCTGTCTCCCCTCTCTCCAGAGGTACTTTTATGACCCTGATGGTGGCTTGACCCTTCTTCTGTACCATGAACGTAAAAAAAACTCCTGAAAACCGACTAATCTCCTTTTCGGCCTTTGGAAACAGTTGACGTGAGAGGTGGCAGGGTCTGAGAACACCAGCCAGGGCCTTCACCTTTCAATCACGGCCGCGCCAGACTTTAATACCCTGCAACAATTACATGTATCCCGTACCATTAGACTTAATTACGGCACTTATCCGTTTTATGTCAGTAAGAAAATAAACGCAGCTCTCAAGGGTGCGGTGAAAAAAGAAAAGGCTGCTTGATCGTAAGTTGAATTATATTAAAGACGCTGTATTGAATAAAAAATAAGACTAAAAAAGCAGAGAAAAAAGAAAACAGAGAAGGGAAAGGATTGGGAGATGAAAAAGACAAAACAGCAGAATAGGGAAATAAGATGAAAGATGAGGAGGAGAAGGAAAGTATGAGAGAGAAGGAGGAGAAGGAGGAAGAGGAAGAAATACAAAAAGAAGAAGAAGAAGAAGAAGAAGAAGAAGAAGAAGAAGAAGAGGAAGAAGAAGATGAAGAAGAAAAAAAAGAAGTAATAAGAATGGACGTACAAATCCCATATTCTCAAACATTTCGGGACTTACAAACACCCACATTCGATAAGCCTTTCGTTGTGGTTGTCTTAATATTTCCACGGCTATATAGCTACATGAGCCTCGTGATAGTTTGACAAGGCTTCTGCACCATGAACGTGAAAGAACACTCATGAAAACCTGACTAACCTCCTTTGTGACCTTGGGAAATAGTTGATGTGAGAGCCTAAAGAGAAGAGGAGAGACACACACAGAGAGAGACAGAGAGAGACAGAGACAGACAGAGAGAAACCGAGATAGAGAGACAAAGATACAAACGGAAGAGAGAGAGAGAGAGAGAGAGAGAGAGAGAGAGAGATTTACATAGATTTACATAGAAAATCAGACCACACAGACCCCATGGTCCAGACTTGGTGGTCTGTCCTTAAACCTAAGTGATTTTACATTAATCAGAAGACTCCAAAACGTTGCATTTCTACTCTAGTTGATATTAAGTTGAAGGAAGTGACGGTCGAGCTTATTTTTGAAGGAGTCAATCGTGTTACACTGGACCACTGACGGTGGAAGCTTATTCCATTCTCGCACTACAACGTTGGTGAAGAAAAATTTGGTGCAGTCTGAATTTACTTGCCTATATCTGAGTTTTACGCCATTGTTCCTCGTGCGCAAAGTGTCATCGATCATAAACAATGTTGATCTGTCTACATTCGTGAAACCATTAAGTATTTTAAAACATTCGATCAGTTTTCCTCGGAGGCGACGTATCTCAAGAGAACATGTTAAGGGTAGAAAGCCTTTCTTCGTAGGATTTGTTGCGCAAGGAAGTGATCATTTTCGTTGCCCGACGCTGAACACCTTCTAATTTAGCAATATCCTTTGCATGGTGGGGAGACCAAAACTGTACCGCATATTCCAAGTGGGGTCTGACTAAACTGTTGTAGAGCGGGAGAATTACATCTTTATTCTTGAATACAAAGTTTCTTTTAATGAAGCCCAACATTCTGTTCGCTTTATTTGCTGCATCGATGCATTGCTGTGAGAATTTGAGGTTTGACGCGATTTTGACCCCCAAGTCTTTGACGCATTGAACGCTTTTGAGTTTAACGCCGCGCATTTCGTATTCGAACTTCTTATTCCTCGTTCCAACTTGAAGGACCTGGCACTTGTCTACGTTAAGGCATCTCCCATCTATCCGACCAAGTTGAAATTTTGTGCAAATCCTCTTGGAGGCTTTGCCTGTCTTCGTCAGTGAGAACCGAGTTGCCAATCTTTGTGTCGTCTGCAAATTTACTAATGCGGTTATTGAGTCCAACATCCACGTCGTTGATGTAAATAATGAAGAGCACTGGGCCAAGGACCGAGCCCTGAGGACGCCACTAGTGCCAGGCGCCCACTCTGAGTTAAATCCGTCGATCACTACTCTTTGTTGTCTGTTGCTCAACCAATTCGCGATCCATTGGTTTACTTGACCGTCAATACCTATTTGCTTTAATTTGTAAAGTAATTTATGATGCGGGACTTTATCAAACGCTTTCTGAAATCAAGATAGACTACGTCCAGTGATTTGGTTACGTCATAAACAGTGAAGAGGTCGTTATAAAGGTTAATAGGTTTGATAGGCAGGATCTTTTGTTTCGGAAGCCATGTTGTGAGTCCCCAATCAATGAGTGGCTTTCAAGGTAATTCACAATTTTGTCTCTAATTATGCCCTCAAGTAGCTTACCTACAACCGAAGTTAGTCTAATGGGCCTGTAATTACCTGGTACTTTTTTGTCTCCTTTCTTGAAAATCGGTGTCACGTTAGCCTTTTTCCAATCTGAAGGGACGATGCCTTGTCGCAAGGACATATTGAATACGGTTGTGAGGAAGGAGAGTATTTCGCTCTTTGTTTCTTTCAGCAGAGTTGGATATACTTTGTCAGGTCCAGGACTTTTATTTGTTTTAAGTGAATGGAGAGCTTTAAGGACTTCAACGGTTGTTATTTCAAAATTAGGCAATGCATGCTCGAGATTTACAATAGTACTGGTGTTGGTGGTAGCGAGAGGAAGACTGTTAGTATTAAACACCGAGGAAAAGTAATTGTTTAAGAGGTTTGCAATGTGTTGGCTGTCAGTCACTAGTGCACCGTCGCTGTTTGTTAAAGGTCCAATACCACTTTTGATCGCCTTTCTGTTGTTTATGTAACTGAAGAAAGATTTCGGATTAATTTTACAGTTGGCTGCAATATTTTCTTCGTATCTAAGCTTTGCCTGACCTACTAGTCTTTTCACTCGTCTCCTGGCATCATTATAAAGTCTAATGTTTTCGGGCGTGCTTTGTTCTTTCTTTAACCTGTAAAACAATTTTCTCTCATTGACTGATTGTTTAATTTCGCTATTAAACCACGGTGGGCTTTTATTAGTGTTAATTCGCTTCTCGCACAAGTGGACGAATGTGTTCTGCTGAGTGAGTAAGTGATTTTAGGTTTAAATTAGCCAGGCTTCCTCTACGTTGCCGTCATCTGATAGTTGTATTTCTGTTAGTTTTGTCGGTTCTACGAAGTTAGCTCTTTTGAAATTGGGCACCTTTACTTTATTTTCAGTCACTGATGATTGAGCTTTAATGTCGACGCGCACTAATTTATGATCGCAAGAACCGAGGTGTTCTCCTACCGTGACACTACTGACTAGGTTATCTTGGGTCGTTATAACAAGGTCGAGTATATTATTTTGTCGAGTTGGCTCAGAAACCATTTGGCTTAGATAATTTTCTTCTAGAAATTCGATCATTCTATGTGACTCGCCTTCTGTACCTGACAGTGTCGCCCAGTCGATATGGGGAGGTTAAAGTCTCCTAATATCAGTGAGTCGCTGTTATTAAGTGTCTGCCTTAAGACGCTGTACATTTCATGGTCGTCATCGAGTGATTGCCCGGGAGGTCTGTAGGTGACAGATATATTTAAGTTGACTTTGCAATGTTTACTCGCACGCACAAATGTTCAACGTTACTGTTTCCCAGTGTTTTGTCAGTGGGTTGCAAATAGCTTTTGACATAAAGGGCGACGCCACCGCCTCTACAGTTTACACGATCTTTGTTGAAGAGTCTGTAGCCATCTATGTTGTATTCGGAACTTAAATCAATATTTGTGGTGTCGATAAATGTTTCAGTTATAGCAATTATGTCAAAATTTTCTGTTAAAGCAAGACATCTCAGTTCATCAAATTTGTTTCTTAGGCTACGCGCATTGAAACTAAGGATTTTAAGTTATCTAGAGGCTTGGTATTAGAGGTGGTGGTACTTGCGGGATCACGGTTACAGGTTTGTTGTGATGCACGTCTATTTACACGGGCAGGGTGGAGGGACGTGGCCGTGACTCGTTTTTGTTCGGATGACACACTGCTTCGTTGAGGAGCCTTCCGAGTCTGGCTGCCCCGATGGGAGAAAGGTGCAATCCGTCCTTGTGGAGAGAGAGAGAGAGAGAGAGAGAGAGAGAGAGAGAGAGAGAGAGAGAGAGAGAGAGAGAGAGAGAGAGAGAGAGAGAGAGAGAGAGAGAGAGAGAGAGAGAGAGAGAATATGGAGCATATAGAGGAGAGGGAAGTAGAGAAATGGAAAGAGGGGAAAAGAGAAAGGAGAGAGAAAAAAAATAGGGACCACAGAGAAGAAGAAGAAGAAGAAGAAGAACAACAACAACAACAACAACAACAACAAGGGGAGAGAGAATAGAGGGCACAGAGGAGAGGGGACTAGCGAGGGAAGGAATGGGAAGAGGGCTGCGAGGAATGGCTGTGGAGAGGCAGAAGGTGCAGGGAATGAAAGCCGGTGGAGGAGAGGCTGGAAAAGAGGCGTTTCAGTGGAGGATGGTGAAGTGGTGGAGCCGCTGCCGGAGGGGAGATGAAGCAGGCACGAGGAGCAGAACCGTGCGCTCACTACCATGCACTTAAATTGATAGAAAAATGCTAGAGTTATTATTGTCAGACGCTTCCACCCGTCACACCGACTATTTCCAAAGGCCAATAAGAAGATCAGTCAGGTTATAGTCAGCGTTTCTTTAGGTTCATAGCGCAGAAGAAGGGTCAGACTACCACCAGGGCCATAAAACTAACCCTGGAAATTGCCACAACTCCCACGAAAGCCTTGCCAAATGTGTGTGCTTGGGCGACGAAAGGTTTTAGAACGTGACCCCAGACGTGTAGTGCTTAGGAAGGTTACAGCGCTTGAGAACACAGAAGAACCGATGGATAAATGGAATAAATGACAATGTGTGGGGCATAGGCAAGGTGAAAGGCATAACAATAGATGATAACTGTACGATAAGTGAAAAAAATGTGAGGCATAGAAAGGCAGGAAAGCATGAGAATAGAGATGAACTGTTGGATGAATATAAAAGGACTAGTCGTTCGGTGCTTGGGAAGTCTGGAAAAAATGAGAATGGAGAAGGACTGTGGGATGAATGAAAAAAAAAATAACTGTGGTACTTAGGATGACTGAAAAGCATGAGAAAAAAACTATTGGATAAATGAAAACAAACCATAGTGAATGCTTGGGAAGGCTAGAGAGCTTGATAACAGAAGCTTATGGAAAAAGAGTATGGATGAAAAATAACTGTACGTGTGGGGCAAAGGAAGGCTGGAGAGCATAAGAATAGAAGTTAACTGATTGTGCGTAGGACTGCAGGAGATGGAAAGGTAAAATATTGGAAAAGTAGACGACTGTAGCTGATGAACAGAGAAGAGTGAAGAGAATGGGCAATCGTAGAGGGGAAGAAGGTGGAGGAGTGAGGCAGGAGGAACCGATCACAAGGTCCACGGAGGAAAAGGAGAGGAACTGACTGTGAGAAAAATTGCAGGATATAGAAAGGAAAAAGAAAGAAAAAAGGAGAGGAAAGCAATGGAGAAGAAAACAACCGTAGAGGAAGAGAAAGAGAGTGAGGAGGCAGGAGAAAGAGGTCAAACTAATGAGCCACGGAGAAACGAATGAAATAAGAACTAAGAGAGCGTAAAATTGCAGGATATAGAAAGGAAAAAAAATCAAAGTAAAGGTTAGCATAGAAGAGGAAAGACATGGTAGAGGGAACACTGGTAGAGGGCGAGAAAATGAAGGAAGAGACAGGCAGGAAGAGGTCAAACGGTCCACATGATACTGAGGGAGTGGTTGAACAAGAAAGAAAGAGAGGAAGAAAGGGTTGCGTGAGGATAAGACAGAAGGAGGAGGAGGAGGAGGGGGGAGTAGGAGAGGAAACAGATGGAAAAAAAAGAGAGAAAAGAAAGAAAATAGAGAAGGGAAAGGAATCAGATGAAACAGACAAAACAGCAGAAGAGGGAAAATATCATGAAAGAGGAGGAGGAGAGGGAACTTATCGAAGAAGAAGAAGAAGAAGAAGAAGATGAAGAAGTAGAAGAAGAAGAAGAAGAAAAAGAAGAAGAAAAAGAAGAAGGAGAAGAAGGAGAAGAAGAAGAAGAAGAAGAAGAAGTACAAGAAGAAGAAGAAGAAAAAAAAAAGAAGAAGAAAAAGAAGAAGAAGAAGAAGAAGAAGAAGAAGAAGTAGTAGTAGAAGAAGGAAAAGAAGGCGAAAAAAAAGTAATAGTGGTAGTAGTAGTAGGAGGAAGAAGAAAAAGAAGAAGAGGAAGAAGAACAAGAAGAGGAAGAGAGAGAAGAAGAAAAAAGGAGGAGGAGGAGGAGGAGGAGGGGTTGCTTGTAGGGAGGCTGTATTAACATAAACTTTACGGGCCTAAGCGTACCTTTACGGCGGCGAGGTGACGCCCTACACAGATTTGGGACAAGGCTCTTTGCGCCCCCGCCCTGCACCCCCCACGATGGCCCCCCATCGTCATCCTCCCTGCGTCTTGTCTGTCTGTCTATCTATCTATCTATCTGTCTGTCTATCTATCTATCTATCTATCTGTCTGTCTATCTATCTATCTATCTGTCTGTCTATCTATGTATCTATCGGTCTGTCTTTATATCTATATACAATCTAAAAAATAAACGTAGATATATAGTTATTGTATGAATGTAAACTAGTTATCTGTATCTGCAATAAGTTAACGCGTTTGTGTCTGTGTGTGTGTGTGTGTGTGTGTGTGTGTGTGTGTGTGTGTGTGTGTGTGTGTGTGTGTGTGTGTGTGTGTGGTGTTTGTGTGTGTGTGTGTGTGTGTGTGTGTGTGTGTGTGTGTGTGTGTGTGTGTGTGTGTGTGTGTGTGTGTGTGTGTGTGTGTGTGTGTGTGTGTGTGTGTGTGTGTGTGTGTGTGTGTGTGTGTGTGTGTGTGTGTGTGTGTGTAATAATAATAATAAAGGGTTTATTTGGTAGCGGCAGCCGTCAGGCTGAAAATTTACATATTATAAATACAGTTTTTCTTCGCTAATGAAACAAGTACAAAAAGAAGAGGGACGGGGAGTCTGATATGTGTGGGGGGGTTGGGGCGACGGAGCTTGGGGTGGGGGAGGAGGGGCGGTGGGGGGGAGTGCAGTGCGGTGGTGCCGAGAGGAGGGGAAGGTGCGGTCTCTTCAGATGACGGTGAGGTCAGGTCACATGTTAATCCTCAGGTCAGGTTCAGGTGACAGGCGATGGTGGTGGTGCAGGTGGGCAATTTGTGGGGGTGGGTCACTCAGGTGTACCCAGGCTTAGTAGGGAGGTGCTAAGCTCTTGGGGTGGCGAAACACAGGTGGTGGGTGCTGCCCGGGCTGGTAGATGTAGTCGTGGGAACAAGTGCACAGCGTTGATATAGTTGCTGTACATCTTGCTCCGAACCTGAGTGACGAGGCTGCCACACTGCCTGCCACCTGAACTGACCTTCCCCTGCTGCTGAGTGACCTAGATGATGGTATCCTTCGGATCCTGAGTGTGTCGGCTGGGACGCTGTGGATGACAAGGCGTTGGCGACACACAGCTCGCTATCCTTCCAGCACCACTAACACACTGCACTCACTGTTACAATATTTCACAAAAAGTTCTTTGGAGTAATGAGCTCCTCGAAAGACTGAGAAGGTGCGGGGAATGGGGAACGAATGAAAAGGAAAAGGGTCAACAGGACGACCCTGTGGCTGGTATGGGGAGCGCCATGTGACACGCCCTGACCCCGTGAAGGTCAGGAGAGGTGTGTGTGTGTGTGTGTGTGTGTGTGTGTGTGTAATTCACCACGGCCTGATCACGTGTTGGACTCGTAATCGCCAGCAGGTACCCTCCCGACATGAGCAAGTGCTCTTTATCGTCGATCTCTGGGTACTGCCAGGACCTCACACACCACACACCCCATTCCCCTTGCTCAAGGGGGGGACAGTAACCACTCCCAGTCAACGGAAAGAATCCGGCCTGAGTGGGCTCTAACCGCCGCCCTGTCAGACCGTCACACCTATGTGTGTGTGTGTGTGTGTGTGTGTGTGTGTGTGTGTGTGTGTGTGTGTGTGTGTGTGTGTGTGTGTGTGTTTCGCTTTTATGATTGTAAGTTATGGGCCAATTTTCAGCACACACACACACACACACACACACACACACTCACACACACATTCATTCATTCATTCATCCATCCTTACATTTCACTCTCGCCCAGAAATAAATGTAAACAAACTCCCACGCCGCGGTCTCACATGTGGCAACTTTTACAATTACGTAATTTGTCGCGGAGAAATATCACGCAACCATTATAACATTTTCTCTTATGTTTACTCAACCTTTTGGTGCGTGAACTCGGGGCATTGTGCGAGGGACGAGGGGAGGGATGTGTTAGGTTTCTGGGCTGAGAGCAATTTCACGACGGTAAGGTTTTAATTATTATCAGACACTTCCGCCTCTCACATCAACTATTTTCAAAGGCCAGAAAGGAGACTAGTCGGGTTCTGGTGAGTGTTAGTTTAGGTTCCAGGTGCAGAAGGGACAAACTACCGCCAAGGTCACATCAGCTACTATCAAAGGCCAAAAGGGATATTAATTGGATTCTAATGAGTGTTGTTTAAGGTTCATGGTACAGAAGAAGGGTCTAACTACCACCAGGGTCATAAGAGCACCCACGGAAATGCCCACAACTCCTACGAAACCCTTGTCAAATGTGTGTTTAGGCGCTGATATGCTTAAGAACATGTCCCTACATCGCACCATCTATACATTCTTCCTTTCAGTGCCTCCGCGACGGAACGAAACGCCTTCAGACTTGACAGTGCATGAGCCTTCAAATACTGGCGTCCAACATGCAGCGTGACTCTACAGCGAAAAGTCCTCCTGCACACTGTTAAAACATTATACCGTAGGAAGGCTGCTTGCGAGTCCGCGCAAGAATGGACTTTGTACCGGAGAGATGCAATCAGTTGATGGTTCAGTCCTGTCACGTCCGAGGACAAAGCGTTTCAGATTCGCTTGCAAGGGAATGTAAGGCAGAGACACGCCAGTCCTCGTCGACAGACCGACTTGGTCGGCTAGATTTCGATCGCCGATAGAGTCGGTCTGTTGGCTCCCTGCTACGGGCCGCCTTTGGCAAAGGCCCGTGCTCCCTCGTGCAAGAGGGAGCAATCTTCACCCCCCCCCCCCCCACACCCCGTTGTAAGGGAGCAAGAATGTGTTTCTTCGGAGAAAGAAAACGAACAATAAGACGATGAAAATAAGGCGTGTTATCCCTCAGTACACTGATAACTACTGGACTTCGGTATGTAGAGATAACATAATGGCAGTCGACCCGTTGTAAGGGAGCAAGAATGTGTCTGTTCAGAGAAAGAAAACGAACAATAAGACGATGAAAATAAAAAAAAGGCATAACATCCCTCAGTACACTGATAACAAAGCACGCAAGCCAACCACCGGACTTCGGTATGAAGAGATAACAGAATGCCGTCGACTCGATGTAAGGGAGCAAGAATGTGTTTGTTCGGAGAAAGAAAACAACGTATAAGACGATTAAATTCAGGAGTCGTTGTATACCTCAGCGCAAGGATAATAAAGCACAGCATTCAGCCGTTAAATTTCTGTACCTGAAGACTGTAAAGCAATGAAAAGAGGAGGCGGAATACCCCTCAGTACATTGACAATAAGGTATGCAGGTCAGCCATTAAAACTTTTGTATATAGAGACAGCAAACGATTAAGAAGAGATGGAGTAACCGTAATATTCCTGAGTGCATTGGTAACAAAGTGCCAGAGGCAATACCAGAGGAAGTAGGGCACACAAACACTGACTTAGGAGGCGATTAACTTAAAAGTGTCTTGGCTTAGTTAGAATATTATGGCAGAAGGCGAGATTTATATTAACGTTTTCATCTTTCTTTGGTTTGTTTGTTTTTTATCGTCTTTTTTTCTTTTTCTCGTCGATTTTAGGTTCTTCTTTCCTTAGTTTTTCCTCATATTTCCTGTTTCTCTCTTTTTTTCATAGTTTTTCTCTTCTTTTCTGTTTGTTTGTTTTCATATTTTTTCTCTTTCCTCCTTTTATCTTTACGGCAAAATGAGCTAGACGGTACAAGAAATGAATGTATCTGAGTAGCGTAAGTTTAGGGTGCGGCCACACTGCACGCGGTTTGCTGGGAGGGTAGAGGGTAGCGGGACGCCTAGCGGGTAGAGGCAAGCGAGAGGGAAAATCGCGCGGGAAGTCAGTCATTGTTTAGGTTTTGGTCACGCCCACTCGGTGCAATGTCATTGTCAAAATTCTCAAGAAAATTGCTTCTAAGTGAGACTGTGTCTCTGAAAATAGATGACCTGGATGTCGGCAAATCTTGCTGGATTCACGACTTTAACAAGCAGCGAGAAAGACGGTGAATTCAACAATGTGTACTGTCAAGCTCGTATGTACGACGAAATTTTTTTGAGTATCTACGGATGACTCCTGGAACATTCGACTGTTTGCTGAATTAACTGAAAGTGCGGCTGACCAAAATGATAACCAACTTCAGAAAATCTTTAGTGCCGAACAGGGACTGCTCATAACACTGAGGTAAGGAAATGTTTAAAGTAAATCACAAGCACGTATACAGAGCGGACTGTACATCAAATTTATTAAAGAAAGTAAACAAACCTGTTAGTGCAATGTAACATTAGTGGTGAATAACACTTCAAAAAATAAGTAACAAAAAGAAAAATAGCACTTATTATTTCTTCACTACTCATGTCTGAGCTGGTGTAGCTGCAGATGGCCTTTCGTCCCGCAAGCCACTGAGCGATTTTATCCGACATGTGGGTTCACGTAGCTGGGAGGGTAGCGTGTGAGCTTGGAGGGAACCCGCTACCCGCGTCCGGTATGGCCACTCGTATTAGATAACATGTGTTTGTTCTTGCCGCTGACCCGCTAGGCGTCCCGCTACCCGCTACCCTCCCAGCAACCCGCGTGCAGTGTGGCCGCACCCCTAAAGATCTAAGATTATCAAACTAATTATATAATAGGAGTAGGATAACCGAGAGAGAGAGAGAGAGAGAGAGAGAGAGAGAGAGAGAGAGAGAGAGAGAGAGAGAGAGAGAGAGAGAGAGAGAGAGAGAGAGAGAGAGAGAGAGAGAGAGAGAGAGAGAGAGAGAGAGAGAGAGAGAGAGAGAGAGAGAATAGTATACCCATATCCTCAAACATTTCGGGGCTTACAAACAGACCCTCATTCGCCAAGGTTTAGTAGAGGTTGTGTTAGTATTTCCAAGGGTAGTTTTATGAGCCTCGTGATAGTGTGACAAGGCTTCCGCACCAAGAACGTGAAGAAACACTCATGAGAGCCCGACTAACCTCCTTTGCGGCCTTGGGATATAGTTGTTGCGAGAGCCGAAAGCTTCTTGGAATACGGGGCCTGTAAGTGACCTTTCAAGCATATTAACGTTACCAGGAGTGGTTATTTTTCTTACCTGGTAACACTGCCCACTAAAACCATTTATCTATTCTTATGTTCTAAAGCATTCACAAAACACTACTTTATTCTGATCTTCTAAAGTAATCACAAAACATTATTCTTATATTCTAAAGAAGTTACAAAACATTACTATATTCCAATGTTCTTAAGCAGTCACAATACACACACATCCAAACTTTTCCTTCTCGCATCCTCTCAATCAGCTCAGTCATAACTTCCTGTCCCTGTAAGCAGGAGGAACAGCAACTATTCATCCCTTTAAATCCGCCCCGGCAGCTCAGTGATTGCATATAAATGTAAATGGATTGTTCTTCCAGCCAGCGCGCGAAAGTATCCTGTATGGCACTGCGCCCCTTGAATAACAGGCCACTTCCTCACCGGTGCAGGCTGCCCAGGCACTCTGCTTGAACTTCTTTTTTCGTTATCATCTTTCTTTATAGGTAAGCTACACGAGAGCATAATTAGAGACAAAATTGTGAGTTACGCGAAAGCCACTCATTAATTGGGGATTCACAACATGGCTTCCGTAACAAAAGATCCTGCCTGTCAAACCTACTGACCTTTTATAACGATCTCTTCTCAATTTATGACGCAACCAAATCAGTGGACGTAGTCTATCTTGATTTCCAGAAAGCGTTTGATAAAGTACCACATCATAAATTACTTTATAAATTAAAGCAAATAGGCATTGACGGTCAAGTAAACCAATGGATCGCGAATTGGTTGAGCAACAGACAACAAAGAGTTGTGATTGACGGATTTAACTCACAGTGGGCGCCGGTCACTAGTGGCGTCCCTCAGGGCTCGGTTCTTGGTCCAGTGCTCTTCATTATTTACATCAACGACGTGGATGTTGGACTCAATAATCGCATTAGTAAATTTGCAGACGACACAAAGATTGGTAACTCGGTTCTCACTGACGAAGACAGGGAAAGCCTCCAAGAGGATTTGCAAAAAAATTCAGCTTGGTCGGATAAATGGGAGATGCCCTTTAACGTAGACAAGTGCCAGGTCCTTCAAGTTGAAACAAAAATAAGTTCGATTACGAAATACGCGGCGTTAAACTCACAAGCGTTCAATGCGTCAAGGACTTGGGGATTAAAATCGCGTCAAACCTCAAATTCTCACATCAATGCATCGATGCAGCAAATAAAGCGAACAGAATGTTGGGCTTCATTAAAAGAAACTTTTTATTCAAGAATAAAGATGTAATAATTCCGCTCTACAATAGTTTAGTCAGACCCCACTTGGAATATGCGGTACAGTTTTGGTCTCCCCACCATGCAAAGGACATTGCTAAACTAGAAGGTGTTCAGCGTCGAGCAACAAAAATTATCCTTTCCTTGCGCAACAAATCCTACGAAGAAAGGCTTTCCACCCTTAAAATGTTCTCTCTTGAGAAACGTCGCCTCCGAGGAAAACTGATCGAATGTTTTAAAATACTTAATGGTTTCACGAATATAGACAGAACAAAATTGTTTATGATCGATGACACTTTGCGAACGAGGAACAATGACACAAAACTCAAATGTAGACAAGTAAATTCAGACTGCACCAAATTTTTCTTCACCAACGTTGTAGTGCGAGAATGGAATAAGCTCCCACCATCAGTGGTCCAGTGTAACACGATTGACTCCTTTAAAAACTTGAACTTAATATTAACTAGAGAAGAAAACCAACGTTTTGGAGCCATCTGATTAATGTAAAATCACTTAGGTTTAAGGACAGACCACCTAGTCTGGACCATGGGGTCTGTGCGGTCTGATTTTCTATGTAAATCTATGTAAATCTTGTCTTTTCCCTTTTTCTTCTCTTCTCTTTTCTATTCTTTTCTTTTCTTCCCTTCCCTTTCCTTCCTTTCCCTTTGCTTCTCTATATCTATCTGTGTCTATCTATCTATGGCAGATGGAGTTCAATGTAGGGAAGTGCAGTATTCTGAGTGTAGATAGGAACAACCCCTCACATAACTATTGCTTAAATGACACTCTCATAAGCAGGTCTGGGTGCGAGAGGGATTTAGGGGTCTTAGTGAGCTCTGATCTCCGTCCAAGGGCACAATGCATTCAAGCTAGAAATCGAGCTAATAGGGTACTGGGATTTATTTCAAGGAGCGTAAGCAACAGAGGCCCCGAAGTCTTCCTCAAACTATATTTAGCATTAGTTAGACCTCATCTTGACTATGCGGTTCAGTTCTGGTCACCTTACAATAGAATGGATATCAAAATGTTAGAATCGGTGCAGAGGAGGATGACTAAGATGATTCAGGGGTTGAGAAACTTGCCATACGAGGAAAGACTCAAACAGTTAAACTTGCATTCTCTAGAAAGGCGAAGGGTGCGTGGAGACATGATCGAGGTTTATAAATGGATGAAGGGCTTTAATAAGGGAGACATTCATAAGTTTTTTTTGGTAAGAGAACCGGGTAGGACACGAAGTAACGGGTTTAAACTGGATAAATTCAGATTCAACAGGGACATAGGCAAAAATTGGTTTACTAACAGGGTGGTGGATGAGTGGAATAGGCTTAGCAGTCATGTGGTGAGTGCCAATACAATTGTCACATTCAAAAAAAGACCAGATAAATTCATGGACAGCGATATTAGGTGGGGTTAGATACACGGGAGCTTAGGGTCAAAGGAGCTGCCTCGTACAGGCCTACCGGCCTCTTGTAGACTCCTGCGTTCTTATGTTCTTATCTATCTACCTCTTTATCTATATATGCATCTCTCTCTCTCTCTCTCTCTCTCTCTCTCTCTCTCTCTCTCTCTCTCTCTCTCTCTCTCTCTCTCTCTCTCTCTCTCTCTCTCTCTCTCTCTCATTAGTCACACGCAGTATCTGGTTGATGTATTGGTCATTAAGGTGTGTGTGAGACAGAGAGAGAGAGAGAGTTATATAAACCGAATTTATATCTATATATTTGTGTGTGTGTGTGTGTGTGTGTGTGTGTGTGTGTGTGTGTGTGTGTGTGTGTGTGTGTGTGTGTGTGTGTGTGTGTGTGTGTGTGTGTGTGTATGTGTGTGTCAGGGTTGGTGATTTTTTTTATTTAAAAAAATTTTTTTTTAAATCTGATTTTTTTTATTTAAATCAGATTTTTAAAAATTTAAATCAGATTTTTTATTTTTTTTATTAATCAGCATAAAAGAATTTGGAAAGCTCTCTCTCTCTCTCTCTCTCTCTCTCTCTCTCTCTCTCTCTCTCTCTCTCTCTCTCTCTCTCTCTCTCTCTCTCTCTCTCTCTATATATATATATATATATATATATATATATATATATATATATATATATATATATATATATAAATATATATATATATTGAATAATATAGTTTAAAACACATTTTGGAGTGTTTTTACAGCATGTTGCATCCTCTCTCACTTGGTCACAACGTGTTTGAACCTGCCAAGCAGCCCAGTAGCCACTGACCAGGATTGCATCATCTCTCTCAGGCTCTGTCCTGTTCCTCTTACATCATGTTAGGACATAGCCGGACTTGTGCCACTGTGTAGTAGTTTGACTGTTTGGGTGTTACAGGCCAGCCACTCATTCCTGAGCTAACAGCAAGACCGTAGAGATGTCACTGACCACAAGGATTAATGTATCTGGCAGGAAGAGTGATCCAGTGTGGGAACATTTTAACAGAATTCCTTCAGAGTCTGGGAAAGCATGGAGAGCTATATGCAAACAGTGTAAACTGGAGTTACAAGGAATAGTAGCAAGACTGAAAAGAACCAAATTTATTGTCATAAGAATTAAAAACCTTATTTTTTAAAGATTTTGAATTTCAATTTCAAAGAATTTTTATGAACAACTTTCAAAGAAGTGTATCATTATTTTTCAAAGACTGCTTTTATAGTATAAATTGAATGTGCTTTTGATTTAAATACAAGCCATAATAATTTTCTTTTTCAAATTGATGACTTCAGGAAATAAGTACAGTTCATTATAAGTAAACCTCTTTGATTTCCATTTTTTTAATACCATGTGGATTTTTTTGTTATACTGTATTGTAAAAGGAAGTGCTTCAATATTCTACTCCTTAGAAATAAGTACAGTTCACTACAAGTAAAACCCTTTGATTTCATTTTTTAATGGAATGTGGAAATTTTTGTTGTATTGTAAAGGAAGCTTTTAGTGTTCTGTTCCTCAGGAATATATAAAGCAGGTGTAAGTATGTGTTTGTTTTTATATTTTTCCTTTACATTCCATGTTGGTTTGGGCAGAAGTAAATTTTGATTTAAATCAATGATTTTTTTTTAAATAATTTGATTTAAATCTTGATTTAAATCACTGATTTAAATCATCATGATTTAAATCGGCCAACCCTGGTGTGTGTGCGTGAGTGTGTGTGCGTGTGTTTGGCCTTGTAGCAATTATTCTGAAGGCTGACGTCACTCTGGATATTCCTCATTAGGCGCCACTTGAGTCAAAGCAGCTGAGTGTGTCAATATATTTCATTTCTGGGGGAGGGAACTGATTGGGATGAGCGCGTCTGACTCACCTCTGAACACGTAACTGAAACACCAATATACATCATACCAACGTGAGCTAGACTGCTGAAAATGGGACCAGAACACTACTTTTCCGTGCCAACCTAAGATTCTAATGAGCAGGGGGCCCAAACACCATATTATGCCTAACCACTGAAGATAATTATACTGTTGAAAATGGTACCAGAACACTATTTTTCCGTGCCAACCTAAGAGATACTAATGAACAGGAGGTCAAACACCATATTATGCCTAACCATTGATGATTATACTGCTGACAATGGTACCAGAACACTGTATTATTCCGTGCCAACCTAAGATACTAATGAACAGGGGGACAAAACACCATATTATACCTGACCATTAAAGATAATTATACTGCTGAAAATGGGACCAGAACACTGTATTTTTCCGTGACCACCTGAGATACTAGTGGACAGGGGGACAAAACACCTATACATCACCATTGATAATAATACAGCTGAATAGAGGACCAGAACGCCATAACATTTAGTGCCAACCCAAGGTACACAGCAGAACACCTAAGTACCACCCGTGACAACCCAAGATCAACTGCTGAATACGAGCCAAAACACTAATATTCCTTGCCTCTGTGCTCACCTCCGTCACATATCATGAACTTGGTGCAATATGAGATTTGAGGAATATACACACACACATAAAAAATTAAAAATAAAAATAAAAATAAATAAAATAAAATAAAATAAAATAAAATGAAATAAAATAAAAATAAATAAATAAATAAAAATAAAATAAAAATAAAATAAAATAAAATAATGTTAGTCCAAGTCACCTCAGAGATTATTTTTTGGAAGGTTGTGGTTCTGGTACAAGATACACCGCTGAACAACATTAATAGTCAGTGCTAACCTGAGATATACTACTGAACAAGGGGCTAAAACAATATAATATACCTTGCCAACCTGAGAAACCCGAGATACATTACTGAACAATATGCCAAAACACTGTAATATTATGTACCAACCCAAGATACATTACTGAACAATATGCCAAAACACCTCAATGTTCTGTACCAACCCAAGATACATTTCTGAACAAGGGGCTAAAACAATATAATATACCTTGCCAATCTGAGAAACCAAAGATACATTACTGAACAATATGCCAAAACACTAATATTCTGTACCAACCCAAGATACATTACTGAACAATATGCCAAAACACTAATATTCTGTACCAACCCAAGATACATTACTGAACGAGGGGCTAAAAAAACATAATATACCTTGCCAATCTGAGAAACCTGAGATACATTACTGAACAATATGCCAAAACACTGTAATATTCTGTACCAACCCAAGATACATTACTGAATACGGGGCAGAAACACCATAAAATTCCGTGTCACTTAGGTCGGTTTTATAAGACACTTTCGGTTCTCACATCAGTTATTTCTAAAGGTCAAAGAGGGGGTCAGGCAGGTTCTAATGATTGTATCTTCAGGTTCATGGTACAGAAGAAGGGTCACACTACCACCAGGGTCATAAAACTACTCCTGGAAATGCCCACAACTCCTACGAAAGCCTTGTCAAATATATGTTGTTGGACGACGAAATGTCTTATAATACGACCCTGAGTTACATTCCGGTAATAATAAATATTCAGGGGGGTAAAAATATACATATCGCGAATGTCAAATCCAGGAAATACACATAAATCGTCACATCACATAAATATAAATAAAACACGAATTAGAGGTCATCATCTATCCTAAACGAAGACATGTTCCAGAAAGGTAAAAAATAACCTGGGAACTGTCAAACCCAGGAAATACATATAAATCATAAAATTAAACACAATAACAGGTCATAAAAAGTTTGGGTTAAGGTATGGGTGTACACTGAAGATGCGCGTGGCTTCTTTGCTCATCTCCGTTACAGGTCATAAACTTAGTAAAATAATCAGATTTTTTTACAGTAAAGGAAACAGCTCAAGGACACACACAAAAAGAAAAAAAACAATTATGAAAAAAACGTAAATCAAGAGGAACACAAACAAATGAATATGAATTAAAACTACCCCGAGAATGTTTTTTTGTTTGTGAGGCCTAGATACCTATGTAAACCTATGTAATCTTCCTTCCTTCAGCCCGTAGCCAGCAGCACTCCATCAGCTCAGTTAATGAACCATAAAGTGACTGCCCCAAACTTGCCTTCGTCTCTTGTGCATAACATCTGGACCATAGGCTTTGTGAGGTCTGAGAATCTATGTAAACCTATGTAATCTTCCTTCCTTCACTCCGTAGCCAGTAGCACTCCATCAGCTCAGTTAATGAACCTTACAGTGACTGCCTCAAACTTGCCTTATTTCCTTCTATTGAGTGTCACGTTTGAACCATAGGCTTTGTGAGGTCTGAGTATCTATGTAAACCAAAGTAATCTTCCTTCCTTCACTCCGTAGCCAGCAGTACCTCATCTCCTCTGTTAATGAACCTTACAGTGACTGCCCTAAACTTGCCTTCCTCTCCTGGGCGTCACGGTGGTAAATTTGCCTGACGTGGAGAGGCCCTTGCCCGCCACTCCCCGCGCCCTACTCCATACGAGCTGTTGATTAGGCTGGCTGGTGAAGAATCCCTCGTGTGTTGGGGGTGAGGGAGGTAGGGGGTGGGGAAGGAGGGGGATAGGGAGGACGTAAGTATGGTTCAGAAATTACGTCATTATTAACATTATATCATAGACTTCACAATCTCTTGACGGGAAACGGGGCGCGGGGCCGATTCGCAGGGGGCCGATTTTCAAAAATTTAAAATTTAAATATTTTCAAAACCAAAGCAGCTAGCGACCTGAAACTAAAACAGGCACCTCCCTTAGGCATATATGAGTCTCCATGAGCAGCGGTATCAAAAAATTCAAAGTCGTTCCCTAATAAAATCCCGATTAATTGTTTTTTATATAAGTATAACAAAACTTAAAAAGGCTATAAAATCCTCAGATTTTACGCTAGATGCACAAACATCACCAAATGCAGAGATAATCACTTATATTTTCAGAATCAATAGCAATATTTAGCATATCTTATAAGTTTTTGCCCGAAATAGCTACTTATTTTTTTTTTATTTAGTGCAATTTTTTACGTAAGATTTTAACATCTAATAAATCACTTAATTTTCACATTAGAAACTTAATACTTGAGGAAAGCATGCAGAAACATCTTAATTTTACTCAACAAAAGCAAAATATTAATTTTTCTATATACAATCACAACTTATTTTGGTTGAATTCCAATGTCACTATTGCCGCAGCACGTCTTGCCGGCTATCTGGCCCTCGTCCCTGAACAATCACTTTAGCCTTTTGGCCTATGACTTGTGGGCCCCGGTCAGTTTCCTGGACTTGTACACGTCCCTGTTCCTCGCCGTCTCCTTCCTGCTCTCCTCGATACTGCTCCTCTTCCTGCCGGTCGGCTGCTTCAAGGCCTTGTTCTTCCTCGCTTCTGAGGTCACGTCCGTGGAGAAATTAGCACCGAAACAGTTGAAGAGGGACCTGCTGATGTGCGGCAAGATGGTGTTGGCCAGGTTGTGCCCCTCCTGGCACCTGTACCCCTGCAAGGTCGGGTCTGAGGCCGCCAGGAACTCCAGGAGGTGCCTGAACCCGTCCCTGTGGCGCATGGCAAGGGAGAGGAACCTCAACCTGCGCTCCTTCTTGTCCTCCCTGCACATCAGGGAGTCCCACAGCGACATCCCGAAGGACGCCATGTGGGCCATTGGGAGAGATGGCCTTCAGGACCGCCCGGCCGTCTCCAGCTCTCCCTGTCGACCAGCTCGACCAGGGCGTCGAACATCACAGAGGGCGGTCGCCCTCTCGAGCTCCACGGTAATCTTCATCTCCTCCTGCTGGGCAAGCTCCTGCTTGCAGCACTCGGCCACAGAGGAGTTGGCCTGGACCTTCCTGGCCAGGTAGCCGGCGTAGTTGCCGACCGCGGCGAGGAGCAACTCGTCCGTCGGCGGGTCCGGCTGGTCGTCGGCCAGCTCCCTGGCAAGCTGGGCCAAGATCACCTCGTCGTCCTCCTTCTCCTCTGCCTTGGCCCGGTCCAGGTCGGCCTGAACGTCCCCGGGGAAGAACCCGGCGAGCTTCAGCAAATGCAGGCGCTGGGCCAACCTGTTGCTCACCATGAAGTTCTGCACGCTCGTCCAGTAGTTGGCGCCGCACATGGTGCGGCGCTTGCCGAAAGAGTGCTCAGTCGGGTCAGAGTTGGCCTTCCCCATGCACACATACTCGACCCCGGGGATCTTGCGGAGGATGATGTCCCAGCTAAGTTTCCTCCCCCCGTAGGACGTAGTGAACAGCCCCCTCACTACCACACTGCACTGAACACACCACTGCACTGCACACAACACTGAGTCACTGCACTGATGGCGTAGTACGGCTCCTCCACAGTTTACTCCACGGGGTCGCGGCGTCCTCATATCTTGTGTCTCCTCCGTCACTTCCACTCGATCCACTGCCTTCTGTGTCTTCTTGTATCGTCCTCTGGATCCTTGCAGTTGTGGGGAAGGGTACAGAGACGATGAATAGCTGTAGGTCCTTTACTTGGAGAGTAAACAGAGGCAGGACAGCGATAATCCTTTACAGAGGGGAAGTGCCCAGCTGACTGCGTGCCTAAGGCGAGTTAGGCGACGCGGGAACTGAGCTGAGTTGCCATGTAGGCACTAACTAAACGTACATTTCTTGTTTCCTAATACGTAAAACTGTGGACTTCACTATCCTACAGTTATCATTCATTTTACGTAAAGATTTCAACCTAAAGTTACGCAAATTTGCCATTTTTTACACAACGTTTTCAAAGTGCACGCATGGTGCTATTTTATATAAGTTACCTTGAATCCTCGACCAAATCACTCTAGAGACACTCCTGCCTGCTTGTATGCACTAAAACTTGAAGATTTCGTCCTGTTTCCACTTAAATTCGGAGTAAGAACGCAAAGTGTGTTTGAGTTGTCGCAGTGAAAGTCGCCATAACAATCGGCCCCTTACGCGAAGCCAGCGCGCCAAGACTGAAGAGATTTCCCGTCAACTAGTTGTGAAGTCTATGATTATATCTATTTTGTTTTGTTTTTTCTCTATTATTCTAGCGTTATTATTGTCTGAAGCATCCTCCATATGCTCGTCGTCCTTTTCTCCTTCCTCTTCCTCCTCCTTCTTATTTTTCTCTTCTTCTTCTTCTTCTTCTTCTTCTTCTTCTTCTTCTTCATCTTCTTCTTCCTCCTCCCTCTCCTTCTCCTCTTCCTCCTTCTTGCACTTCTACTTCTCTTCCGGGTCCTCCTCCTCCTCCTCCTCCTCCTCTGCAGTGTCTTCGTCGTGGTTGCGTTTTCCTCCCGTCGTGTGTCAGTCAACGTTGAGTCAAAAAGTCGCCCGCGCCGGTCACTTCCCTAAACACTGCCAGGCCCATCCCACTGCCCCCCCCCCCCTCTCTCTCTCTCTCTCTCTCTCTCTCTCTCTCTCTCTCTCTCTCTCTCTCTCTCTCTCTCTCTCTCTCTCTCTCTCTCTCTCTCTCTCTCTCTCTCTCTATCTCCTCCTATCCCTCTTATCCCCCCTAACCCCCTATCCCTCTTATCCCTCCTATTCCCTACTATCCCTCCTATCCCTCTTATCCCCCTAACCCCCCCATCCCCTCATATCCCTCCTATTCCCTACTATCCCCTCCTATCCCCTCTTATCAACCCTAACCCCCCCCTATCCCCTCTTATCCCCTCCCATTCCCTACTATCCCCTGCTATCCCCTCTAATTTCCTACTATCCCCTCCTCCTCCTCACACTATTCATTTTTATTTACTTCTGACAGACATTTTTATAAGCATTACGAAACCCCAACCTAATATATCAAACCTTACCTTTACCAAACCTAAAACTATATGTACAAAAATGATGAAAAGACTACATCAAAGTAATGCTGCGAGCTTATTATTATGTACGGGATTACAGTGACCTTTTTTTTTCTTTCTTCTGCCGTAAACATTTAAAATATAACAAAAAAACGTCATCGTAAATATACTTTTTTTTTCCTGCGCTGCTAGGAAAAAAAGTTGAGTATAAAATTATGGGGTCAAACAATTATAATTCTTGCCGCTCCTTGGAAGCTGATAACGGGCGAACTAATTTGTTTATGTGCGCAAAATTGTCGAATGATAAAAGGTTAAAAGGTGATGCATTATTATTGTTATTATTACTATTATTATTATTATTGAGATCCATGAAAGCGCAGCAAGTGGGGGGGAAGGGGGGGGAGAGAGAGAGAGAGAGAGAGAGAGAGAGAGAGAGAGAGAGAGAGAGAGAACGGAAAAAAAACATTGCCTGACACTTCTTGAAAACTCACATGCAGCAAACTGACAAAAAGACTTACAACACAATCTCCAGTAAATATATCACCGCGTTAAGTGAAGATGAAGGCTTAGCCGGACCCAGTATTCCTGCAGGCACTAAAACAAAGCATTAAGCGTGACAAATATGTGTTATATTTACGCGCACATCAGTTCAGAAAGACAAAGGCTCGTTTAATTTCAAGTGATAATATGAATACGCGTTCTGCCCACTTCTGCACGACGGTATTTTGTTTTTTACCCTTTGACTGCGGATTTCCTACCACAAGACTCACCAAGCTACAGGAATGGAACAAAAAGTGGCTGTTAGAATTCAATGAAGAAAAATGTGAAGTCATGCACCTTGGGAGGGGAAATTCAGTATACCAATGCCACATGGGAAACACTCCACTATCCACCACAGAGGCAGAGAAAGACCTGGGAGTGTATTACCAGGCTACCAGTGAAAGGATATCCAGCACACCAATACCACATGGGAAATACTCCACTATCCACCACAGAGGCAGAGAAAGACCTGGGAGTGTGTTACCAGGCTACCAGTGAAGGGATATCCAGCACACCAATACCACATGGGAAATGCTCCACTATCCACCACAGAGGCAGAGAAAGACCTGGGAGTGTATTACCAGGCTACCAGTGAAGGGATATCCAGCACACCAATACCACATGGGAAATGCTCCACTATCCACCACAGAGGCAGAGAAAGACCTGGGAGTATATGTTACCAGGCTACAAGTGAAGGCGAAATCCATGCCAATCGCAGCGGACGGGTTGAAAAGGAAGCAGCTCAAGAGTAAAGAACATAAACGAGGCAACAAAAAAGCTCTCTGGCGCTGCTCCTGCAAATAGTGAAGCGTAGAATTCCAAAACAGGGGCCATGTTCTCAAACCTTTCCCCCAGCACACATATTTGACACGCTTTTTGAAGGAGTTGTGGGTATTTCCAGGGGTTGTTTAATGACCCTGGTGGTAGTGTGACCCTTCTTCTATGCTATGATTGCGAAGGAGTACTCATGAAAACCCGAGTGATCTTCTTTTTGACCTTTGGAAATAGTTGATGTGAGAGGCGGAAGCGTCTGAGAAAACTGACCCGAGTGAGAACTATTTCGTGAGGTGTCTTGTTACGGGCAAACTACGTATCTATCATGGGCAACATATGACGGCCTTCTAGTATGGCAAGCTTGACTCCCTGGACACTGTTGTACTATGGCCGCCAACCCTTCTGAATGTATTTATCATACTCATCATCACCATCACCCTAACCCCAACAGGCAATAAACTTCTACCCAGTGTTTCCAATCGTCTATGTCCAGTATTTCTAGTTACCAGTATCAAGCTATATTCTCGGTAAAATTCTTAATTTCATCACGCCGTCTACTGAAGGAGAGGAAGGAAAGGAGTGAAGAGAAGAAAGGAGAGGAGAAAAGAAGGATAAGTAGGAGGAAAGCAGCAACAGGAGGAGGAGGAGGAGGAGGAGGAGGAGGAGGAAAGAACGAACTGCCAGCGGTTATGGGAAGGACGTCTACTGAACAACTCCTAGTTGGTCTTTATATGTCAGTTATTTCCCAGTCTATCACTCTTTTGGGTTCTATGAAGGTATTTGACGGAGTACTGGAGATTCTACTGAAGGATGCTGGACGAAAATAATGGAAAAATAAACCACTTCAGCAACACAGCACACCATAAGCCTGCAACGTTCAGGTTAGTTTAGTTTCCAGTAATCCCTGCAGGGCCCGTATTGTCAAACGTTTCAACGCCTTAGCATATCTATTTAAAGAAGCCGTTGTAGAAGTTGTTGGGATTTCCATATATGGTTTAATTTCTCTGGGGGTAGTTCTGCAAGAATTCTACGTCATGAACAAGTAAAACACTCTTGAGAACCCGCCGTGTCTTTTATGTGGCCTTCAGAATTTAACGTAACAGGACCCCGAAGCGTCTGAGAATATGAGTCATGTTCCCCACCCATCATGTCTTCTGGTACACTTCTTCCTCTTCCACCAATCCTTAATGTATAGTTTTCAAGGGATTCTGTTTCTTATTCTCCTTTCTTCTTTTTCCTTTTTGTTCTTCACTCATTATGTCTTCTTATACAACTCCTCTTCTCTATCCTCTCCTTCGTGTATAGTTCTCAATGTATTAAGTTTCTTCTTCCCTTTCTTCTTTTTCCTTCTTGTTCTTCACTCATCATGTCTTCTTGTACAATTCATCCTCTCCCTCCTCTCCTTCATGTATATTTCTCAACTGTTCTTAACTCATCATATAGAATTCTTCCTCTTACTCCTCTCCTTCAAGTATAGCTCGCAATGTATTCTGTTTCTTATTCCCCTTTCCTCTTTTTCCTTCTTGTTCTTCACTCATCATGTCTTCCACAAATCTTCCTCTCCCACCTCTCCTTTTCGTATAGTTCTCAATGCATTCTGTTTCTTCTTCTCCTTTCTTCTTTTTCTTCTTAATGTTCTTCACTCATATCTTCCCTAACTAACCCATCACCGCCTTCACCGCCCCTCCCTGAAGACGTGTTTTCCGCCCCTCGCCTCGCCGTCAGTCACTTCCCTTCAAAACCTTCCTCGTCGCTTTTCACCGCGCACCCAACCGACAGCTTTCCTTTTGAACTGACATTCTATTTATTAGCTCTCAGGGTGCTAAGCTTATTGACTCTCTCTCTCTCTCTCTCTCTCTCTCTCTCTCTCTCTCTCTCTCTCTCTCTCTCTCTCTCTCTCTCTCTCTCTAATTTATATCTATCTTTCTATCTCTCCTTCTGTCGCTATCTATCTCAATCTCTTCTTTTATCTCTATCTATCTATTTTCTGTTTCTATCTACCTATCTATATCTACGTCTTTATCTAACTCTTTTTGTCTCTATCTCTTTTTCAATCTCTATTTCTCTTTTTCTATCACTATTTCCTTATCAACCACTTAATCTATCTCTAACTCTATCTTTCTGTCTATCAATGTGCCCATCTGTCCATCTATCTATCTATCTATCTACCTGTCTGTCTGTCTGCCTCCCTCCCTCCCTCCTCTCCATCACTCTTCTTTTCCTCTCTCCTCAATGTCTTCTTAACTTCACGTAATTAAATTCAACGTTTTGCCACTCGCCCAAACTGTCCTTCCCAACACCGCGGCCAGTTCGTTATCCCCTCCTCCTTCTCCTCCTCCTCCTCCGACTGCTTTCCTTCTCCTTCTTCTTCTTCTTCTTCTTTCCTTTCTTCTCTTTTCTCCTCCTCCTCCTCTTCTCCCTTCTCCTCTCTTCTCTTCTCCTTTTTTTCTTTTCTTATTTTTTCCCTTCTCTTATCTTCCCATCCTTTCCCTTCTCTTCTCTTCTCTTCTCTTCTCTTCTCTTCTCTTCTCTTCTCTTCTCTTCTCTTCTCTTCTCTTCTCTTTTCTTTTCTTTTCTCTTCTCTTATCTTCTTTTCTCTTCCCTTCCGTATACAGTAGATACATATCAGCGTATACAGTAGGTACATATCATCTCAGAGCGAGGCTGACAAACTAGAGTTGGACAGAATTCGCCGCGAAACCAAGAAATTAATAAAACGAAGCAAGAAAAATCTTGAAGAATATATAGCGGAAACAAGTAAATCTCCCCTGCACAGTTGCTGTCCATATACAGGGGCCTTGTCCGCCCTCGTATGGAGTATGCATCTCATGTGTGGGGGGGCTCCACTCACACAGCTCTTCTGGACAGAGTGGAGGCAAAGGCTCTTCGTCTCATCAGCTCTCCTCCTCATACTGATAGTCTTCTACCTCTTAAATTCCGCCGCAATGTTGCCTCTCTTTCTATCTTCTATCGATATTTCCACGCTGACTGCTCTTCTGAACTTGCTAACTGCATGCCTCCCCCCCTCCCGCGGCCCCGCTGCACTCGACTTTCTACTCATGCTCATCCCTATACTGTCCAAACCCCTTATGCAAGAGTTAACCAGCATCTTCACTCTTTCATCCCTCACGCTGGTAAACTCTGGAACAATCTTCCTTCATCTGTATTTCCTCCTGCCTACGACTTGAACTCTTTCAAGACACCTCTCCTCCCGAAACTGACTTATCTTTCGGCCACCTCTTTGGATTCTTTTTAGGAGCAGCGAGTAGCGGGCTTTTTATTTTATTAATGTTTACTTTTTTGTGCCCTTGAGCTGTCTCCTTTGCTGTAAAAAAAAAAAAAAAAAAAAAAATCCTAAAGAATTTTTCAGCTATGTAAAGAATAAAAAGTCACTCACTTGTGGTATCGGACCGCTTGCTAATGAAAATGGTAACCACATGAACGATGAAAATGAAATGGCTACAATCCTAAATAACTTTTTCGCATCCGTATTTACCGACGAAGATTCTTTATCACCTCAACCGCCGGAGGTTAGAAGGGCCGAAAAGATGTTAAGTGGCGTGCTCATCGTAGAAAGTGACATTTTACGCACAATTGAAAAGATTAAAGTAAGCAAAGCTCCTGGTCCAGACAAAATTACCCCTAGGGTTTTAAAAGAAATCAAACATCAAATTTGTAAACCGCTCTCCATCATATTCAATAAATCTTTAACAGCTGGAAAAGTTCAGTCGGATTGGAAACTTGCAAATGTCACACCAATTTTCAAAAAGGGGGACAAGTCTCATCCAGGAAACTATCGACCAATTAGCCTGACATCGATTGTTTGTAAGTTAATGGAGACTATCATTCGCGACAATATGGTGAAATTCTTCGAAGAAAATAATATGATAAATAATTCGCAACATGGCTTCCGTAGTAAACGTTCGTGTTTGACTAACTTACTTGATTTTTTTCACTATATTTTTGAGGTGTTCGATGAAAGCAGATCAGTAGATATCATATATCTGGATTTTCAAAAGGCATTTGATAAGGTCCCCCACCAACGATTGCTCAGCAAACTACTGGCGCACGGTATCTCGGGAAACGTTCACAATTGGCTTGCGGACTGGCTCTCTGAGCGGAAACAGAGAGTAGTTCTAAACGGTGTAACATCTAATTGGCTCGATGTCAAAAGCGGCGTACCTCAAGGATCAGTGCTTGGCCCCATGCTCTTCTTAATTTATGTTAATGATATCGATGATGGGCTCACTTGCAAAGTATCAAAATTTGCTGATGACATAAAAATTGCTAGTAAAGTAACTGCGACACTCGACGAAGAAGCTTTGCAATCAGATATAGATCGACTTGCACGTTGGGCCAATCAATGGCAAATTAAATTTAACGTTGACAAATGTAAAGTGTTGCACATCGGAAAAAATAACAATCGCGTTCGGTACGTAATGAATGACCAACAACTTTCTGCAGTAAGTAAAGAAAAGGATCTTGGAATCACTATATCAAGCGATTTAAAGCCCGGTCAGCATTGTTCAGAGGTAGTTAAAACTGCAAACAAATTGGTTGGCTTCATCGGACGAGTCTTTAATAATAAATCCGAAAAAGTAATATTAAAACTGTATAATTCGTTGGTTCGACCCCGTCTAGAGTACTGTGTACAGTTTTGGTCTCCCTACTATAGAAAAGACATAGAAAAGTTGGAACGGGTTCAACGAAGAGTAACAAAGATGATTCCTAGGTTGAGAAATTTGTCATATGAACAAAGGCTTAAAGAAGTAAATTTATTCAGCCTATCAAAACGAAGAATGCGAGGCGATCTAATAGAAGTGTTTAAAATGTTTAAAGGATTCAGTGATATTAATGCGGAAGATTACTTTACAATTGATCGATCAAATAGAACAAGAAGAAATCACAATTTGAAGATAAGTGGTAAAAGATTCTCGTCGCACGAAGCTAAACACTTCTTCTTCAATCGAGTTGTTAATGTTTGGAACTCTACCCTGTGATGTCGTTGATAGTACAACAGTTACGGCCTTCAAGAATAGATTAGACAAGTGTTTTGAATCCAACCAGCAACTAAGATATTACTCATTGTCGTAATAACGTTAAGTTCTTTCGAATACTGGTGTCCTTGTCCGCTTTTATCGCCCGGCTAGTGGTAGCAGTAATGGTAGTTCTTTCCTCTTTCCTACATAAATTCCATGCAGTTTTTCCATGCTGCATGGTTCTTTTTCCTTTCCTGCCAGCTTTGGCTGGAGGGATGGGGGGGTGGGGAGGAGCCTTCGCCTTTGCTGTCCTTCATCTTCCACCTTTGATTAGATAGTTAGTGTAGCTTGTCACAAACAACCTCGTAAAGACCAGCAGGTCTGCTGTTGTTTGTTCTTCCTTTGTGTTCCTTCCCTTCCCTTCCCTTCTCTTCCTTTATCCTCTCTCCTCTCCTCTCCTGTCCTCCTCCTCCTCCTCCTCCTTTCTCTTTTCATCTCCCTCCTCCGCCTTTTTACTCCGAGCATCTTTACTTCCTTTGCATCGTGAGTCTGTCCCTTCCTCCCTCCATCCCTGCCTCCTTGCCTGCCTGCCTGCCTGCTTGCCTCCCGCCTTTCCATCTTGGCTCAGGCAGGTTCCGTCTTGTTAGCAGTTCTTTCATTCACGCCCCATTGTTGACACTCGACCAGGAGAATATTTAGGAGGGTTCTTTTCCCCGCCCTGTCTGTTACCTCAAAACTTGACGCTCCTTCTTTTTACTTTGTCTTGGCAAAAAACTAAAATTCTCTCTCTCTCTCTCTCTCTCTCTCTCTCTCTCTCTCTCTCTCTCTCTCTCTCTCTCTCTCTCTCTCTCTCTCTCTCTCTCTCTCTCTCTCTCTCTCTCCCATCTTTCTTCTTTTTCGTCTCCTCCTCCTCCTCCTCCTCCTCCTCCTCCTCCTCCTCTCTTCTTTTTCGTCTTCTCTTTCTCCAGCAAGAAAAGCAACCATAGCAAAACAACAACAAGAGGAGGAGGAGGAGGAGGAGGAGGACGAAGACGAGGAAGAAGAAGAAGAAGAAGAAAAGGAAGAGGAGGAGAAAGAGAAGGAAAAGGAGGAGGACGAGGACAAGGAAGAGGTAGAAGAAGAAGAGGAAGTAGAAAAGGATGAGGAAGAAGAGGATGAGGAAGAAGAGGAAGAGGAGGAGGGGGACGCCACAAATTATAGATAAATAAAAGATTGAAAAGAGCGGGAGACATTCTGATGACGACGCCTGCCAGTGGTGGGTGGCCGGCGCCGGGGACGAGAGACACGAGGAGGAGAAATTGTCCCGGGAAAGAATGGACGGATGATGACTGTGAATGTGAATGACTGAAGAAACAGTTAGATAGATAGATAGAGGTAGAGAGAGAAGGGGTGGTGAGAAAATGGAAGAATGGATATAAGATTGTGAAACTGAATGACGGAAGAAAGAGCTAGATAGATAGAGATAGAGAGAGAAGGGGTGGTGAAAAATGGAAGAATGGATAGAAGATTGTGAATTTGAATGACTGAAGAAAGAGTTAGATAGATAGATAGATAGAGAGAGAAGGGGGTGGTGAAAAATGGAAGAATGGATAGAAGATTGTAAATGTGAATGACTGAAGAAAGAGTTAGATAGATAGATAGAGAGAGAAGGGGGTGGTAAAAAGTGGAAGAATGGATAGAAGATTGTGAAACTGAATGACTGAAGAAAGAGTTAGATAGACAGATAGAGATAGAGAGAGAAGGGGGTGGTGAGAATATGGAAGAATGGATAGAAGATTGTGAAACTGAATGACTGAAGAAAGAGTTAGATTGATAGATAGAGATAGAGAGAGAAGGAGCTGGTGAGAAAATGGAAGAATGGATAGAAGATTGTGAAACTGAATGACTGAAGAAAGAGTCAGATAGATAGATAGAGGTAGAGAGAGAAGGGGGTGGTGAGAAAATGGAAGAATGGATAGAAGATTGTGAATTTGAATGACTGAAGAGAGAGTTAGATAGATAGAGATAGAGAGAGAAGGGGGTGGTGAGAAAATGGAAGAATGGATAGAAGATTGTGAAACTGAATGATATGATGTACGATAGATAGATAAATAAATAGATATAGGTGGATAGATCAGTAAGTAAAGTTAGGGGCATACGATATAGCTGCGCGTAGCCTCGGTGTTCATCTCAGTTGCATACACAAATAGATAGATAGATAGACGGCCAGATAGATAGAGAGATGGAGAGGTATCAGGACACCTCTCCTCCCGAAACTGACTTATCTTTCGGCCACCTCTTTGGATTCTTTTTAGGAGCAGCGAGTAGCGGGCTTTTTTTTTTATTAATGTTTACTTTTTTGTGCCCTTGAGCTGTCTCCTTTGCTGTAAAAAAAAAAAAAAAAAAAAATTACAACAGAAAGCTGAAAGAGAAAGGCGACTTAGAATTCAGAGATACAGACAGACGAACAGACACAGACAGACAGACATATAAATAAATAGATAGACAGACAGAGATGGAAATAGAGAAAGCAAGAAAAAGGGAAAACAGAAAGCAGGAGGAGGAGGAGGCAAGACGAGACTCAAGATTCAGGGAGGCACCGTCGGGAATACACAGAGACCGGCTGCAGCTTCAAGAGAGTAGCCGCGTCGGGAGCCTCAGGAGGGGCCGCAGGGGACGCAGACGGCGAGCCCCACCTGAAGACTGACTCACAGCTGGTGCGGAATACAGATGGTCGACCTAAAGAGGGAAAGCTTTAGCAGGAACCAGGTCGAGTGGAGTCAGTGCTTGAGAACAGTGAGGGGAAAGAAAGGGAAGGAGAGGAGAGGGAAAGAATGGGAAGGAGAGGAGAGGGAAAGAATGGGAAGGAGAGGAGAGGGAAAGAAAGGGAAGGAGAGGAGAGGGAAAGAAAGGGAAGGAGAGGAGAGGGAAAGAAAGGGAAAGAGAGGAGAGGGAAAGAAAGGGAAGGATAGGAGAGGGAAAGAAAAGGAAGGAGAGGAGAGGGAAAGAAAGGGAAGGAGAGGAGAGGGAAAGAAAGTGAAGGAGAGGAGAGGGAAAGAAAGGGAAGGAGAGGAGAGGGAAAGAAAGAGAAGGAGAGGGAAAGAAAGGGAAGGAGAGGAGAGGGAAAGAAAGTGGAGAGGAGAGGGAAAGAAAGGGAAGGAGAGGAGAGGGAAAGAAAGGGAAGGAGAGGAGAGGGAAAGAAAGGGAAGGAGAGGATAGGGAAAGAAAGGGTAGGAGGAGGGAAAGGGAAGGGAAGGGAAAGAAAGGGAAGGGAAGGGAAAGAAAGGGAAGGAGAGGGAAAGAAAGGGAAGGGAAGGGAAGGGAAGGGAAGGGAAGGGAAGGGAAAGAAAGGGAAGGAGAGGGAAAGAAAGGGAAGGGAAGGGAAAGAAAGGGAAGGAGAGGGAAAGAAAGGGAAGGAGGAGAGAAAGGGAAGGAGAGGAGAGGGAAAGAAAGGGAAGGAGAGGAGAGGGAAAGAAAGGGAAGGAGAGGGAAAGAAAGGGAAGGAGAGGAGAGGGAAAGAAAGGGAAGGAGAGGATAGGGAAAGAAAGAGAAGGAGAGGAGAGGGAAAGAAAGAGAAGGAGAGGGAAAGAAAGGGAAGGAGAGGAGAGGGAAAGAAAGAGAAGGAGAGGAGAGGGAAAGAAAGAGAAGGAGAGGGAAAGAAAGGGAAGGAGAGGGAAAGAGAGGGAAGGGGAGGAAAGGGAAAAAGAGGAAAGGGAAAGAAATGAAAGGAGAGGAGAGAAAAAGAAAGAGAAGGAGAGGAGGAGAAAGAAGGAGAGGAGAGGAAATGAAAGGGAGGAGAGTAAAGGACGGTCTAAGGGAAGGAGTTTGTGGGTGAGTCGTCGAGGGGGAATGTGAAAAGTGTTGAGTTAATTCGCGATCTCTATCTTTTTAACGTCGGAATAGACACAAGAATATAATTTAGAATGTGAAATAGTTGACGTGATTTTTCTGTTTGCATTTGTTTTCATTTCGCAAGCAAAAGAAACTAAAATAAATAATGGGAATGTAAAAAAAGTTGTTGAGTTTGTTCTTGTTGTATATCTCTTTAAATTAGCAAAGGAAACTGTGAAATATATAATGAGGATGAGAAAATAGCTGATGAATTTGAGATATTTGCATTTGTTTTCATTTCACGAGGGAAACTGAAGGTCACAAAGTATTAGACAAGGAGATGCAAAGGTTAGGGTAAGTCACACAAGGGGAGACAGAGGTTAAGTTAGGTTAGATTAGGTTAGACACGAGGAGGCAAAGGTTAGATAGGGTAGGTTGGACAGATAGAGGTTAAGTTAGGTTAGATTAGGTTAGACAAGAGGAGGCAAAGGTTAGATAGGGTAGGTTGGACAGATAGAGGTTAAGTTAGGTTAGATTAGGTTAGACAGGAGGAGGCAAAGGTTAGTTAGGGTAGGTTGGACAGATAGAGGTTAAGTTAGGTTAGATTAGGTTAGACAGGAGGAGACAAAGGTTAGTTAGAGTAGGTTGGACAGATAGAGGTTAAGTTAGGTTAGATTAGGTTAGACAAGAGGAGGCAAAGGTTAGTTAGGGTAGGTTGGACAGATAGAGGTTAAGTTAGGTTAGATTAGGTTAGGCAAAAGGAGACAAAGGTTAGATAGGGTAGGTTGGACAGATAGAGGTTTCTGCTGGGAACGGTGATTTGTTCGTCTCTGAGAAAACCTTACAAATACAATGAACCAAAGGAGTGACATTTGTATCAACAGTTTAGTGAAGTTAAATTCGGTATAATAGTAGCCTCCTCAAGTCCTCACTGGCCGACGCGACGCTCCTTCACAAGTTACGTTCTCAACAAGTCTTGGCGCTAACTTGGTTCCGAACTCGCTCATTGCAAACTTCAATTAGTTCGTCAGACACTCTTCGTAAGGTCCTCGACTCATTCTATCATTATTTCGTCCCAATCAACTCCACGGGTTTGTAAGCTGCCAAAACATACACAAAACACAACGACCATTCCTTGTGTAGTGTTTGGCGTTGATAGATAAAGAAGCAGGAGGAGGAGCAGGCGCGGAATCAGGAACAGAGGCAGGAGCTGAAAATAATGTGTGATAGAGAAAGGAAGAGCAGCAGCAGGAGCAGGAGCTAGAAATGATACGAGTAACTTCCCTTGCCAATACCTCTCGCCTGCCTCCCTACACAAAAACTGCTAACACTCCCTATGGTTATTATTATTGTTATTATTATTATTATTGTTATTATTATTATTATTATTATTATTATTATTGGTTATTATTATTATGTAAGAGACGAACAAGGCAGAGAGTGAAGTGCGGAAACAGTAACCCACCTGTTCAGCTGCACCCAATCACCAGAGACGCAGAAAAAGAGAAAATGAGAGAGTTGATAGAGAAACGACCAAGAACAGGAGGAGGAGATAAAAATAATGACTAACTTCTCTCGCCAATGTTTCTCTCGCCTCCAGCCTTCAGGGACACCACCACTCTGCCTGCCGCGCTGTCTCCACTTCCTACAATCAAAGTTTTCACGAAGGAAGTGTTGGGACAGCCCTGGAGCTAATTGGCCTTTGCATCTTAGAGCTTCTCACTGTATTTCTGGACTATTGCTTTTGGAGGCGTTGAAATGCATATGTACAAAGAGGGAACTGATGAGAAACGGAAATAGAGAAGTAGGAGGAGGGAACAACAAGATAGAAAGGGGGAAGGGAAGGAGAGAAGGGAGATGAGAAACGGAGAGAAGTAGAGGAAGGGAACAAAAGGATAAAAAGGGGGAAGGGAAGGAGAGAAGGAAGATGAAAAACGGAAAGAGAGAAGAAGAGGAAGGGAAAAAAAGATAGAAAGGAGGAAGGGAAGGAGAGAAGGAAGATGAGAAACGGAAAGAGAGAAGAAGAGGAAGGGAACAAAAGGATAGAAAGGGGAAGGGAAGGAAAGAAGGAAGATGAGAAACAGAAATAGAGGTAGAAGGAGGGAATATATCTTTAGAACTCCTCACTACATTTATTACCTTTAGAAGCGTTGAAACTTAAAAAAATATACCAAGAAGAAAACGAATCTCGAGAGCGCCTTTCTATATTTCAGAAGCACTACTTTTGGGGCGTTTAAATGTACCTCCACAAAGAAGAAAACGAACCTTAAGGACTTCTCACCACACTTTAGGAGCAATATCTTTGGAAGCGTTGAAACGTAGGTGTACGAAGAAAGAAACGTAAGGGAGAGGAGGTGGTGTCAAGAGGAGGCTGGAGGATAAATTGACACCTTCTTGACACCTTGACACTTCTCCCAATCTGTCAATAAGGAATTTACACAAGAAAACATACCTTCAGAATTCTCTACAGTTTTTGGGCATTACCTTTAGAAGCGATGAAAAATAAATATGCAAAGAAGAAAACGCATATCTAAAACTCATGACATCTTTGAGGATTTGGTTATGGATTTGGTTAAAGATTTGGTTAAGGATTTGGTTAAAGATTTGGTTAAAGATCTGATGATGAATTTGGTTAAGGATTCGGTGATATATTTGGTTAAGGATTTGGTTAAAGATTTGGTTAAAGATCTGATGATGAATTTGGTTAAGGATTCGGTGATAGATTTGGTTAAGGATTTGGTTATGGATTTGGAGAAGGAATTGGTAATTTTTTGTGAAGGATTTGGTTATGGATTGAGTCAAGGATTTGGTTATGGATTTGGTTAATGATTATCTTTAGAAGTCATCTTCAGACGTCATCTTTGGAAGCGTTGAAACTCAATACATACACGGAAGGAAACGCATCTAAACCCTATCACTACATTTTAGGAGCATTTGATTTCATATAATTTGACTTGAGTATCTTCGGAAGCGTTGAAACAAATACACAGAAGCAGAAAACGTATCTTCAGACCTCCTCACTACAGTTTTGAGGCGATACCTTTGGCAGCATTGAAACATATATAAACAAATAAGAAAGCGTGATATATTGTGGCCATGAAAACCTTGGCGTGTCCGTGTCCCCGAGGCAAGACGCGGAAGTTTGGGCCCTCATTCCCCTCGTAATGCAGGACACAGTTTGGGGAAGTGTTGCCTGCAGACTGACCCCTTTCCCTTCCCCCAACCCTCCACCTCCCCTCCACCCACGCCTAGGCACCTGTCAAAACACACACCTTTTCTCACACACACACACACACACACACACACACACACACACACACACACACACACACACACACACACACACACACACACACACAGATTAACCCCCTGCCCCCCTCTCACGTCACCTGTCAAAACACACACCTTTTCACACACACACACACACACACACACACACACACACACACACACACACACACACACACACACACACACTACTACTACTACTACTACTACTACTACTACTACTACTACTACTACTACTACTACTACTAACGATAATATGCCTCCACCAATAGATTATATTTTCCCTTTTGCCTCTATTAACAATGAAGATTTGTTGCATTGTTTTAATGTCAATACTACTACTTCCACTACTACTACTACTACTACTTCCACTACTACTACTAACGATAATATGCCTCCACCAATAGATTATATTTTCCCTTTTGCCTCTATTAACAATGAAGATTTGTTGCATTGTTTTAATGTCAATAATACACAAAATCAAGACCTACATGCTTTCCATCCACTTAGTGTAGAAGATAGAAATTATAATAACGATCTTGATGTAACTCAGTTTTATTTAAGAGCAAGAAATTAAAATTTTTCTAAATCTGAATATATTTATCTGGATAGCTTTCCTTTTTCTACTAATAATAGTGAATTATATTTATTAACACTGAATATTAGATCCATCTCATCGAATTTCCAATACTTTGTAGACACTGTCCTTTCGTGCCAAACTAAATTTGATGTCATAGGATTAACAGAAACCCGCTTAGATGTAGATATTTCTCCACTGTACAGACTACCGGAATATGAAATGTTCACTAATAACAGAAACAGGTTTGGTGGGGGAGTGGCCATTTATATCTCTAGTAAGTACAACTCTTCTGTGATCAATGAATTTTCTAAATTGGAACCTTTTATGGAATGTTTGGGAATCGAAGCAATATGTAATGCTAATACCTATTTATTTCTTTGTATTTACAGACCACCTCAAAGCAGTATAAATAATTTTCACAATTCACTTAATGAAATCTTATCCCTAATTAAAGATAAAAATTACAAGGAGGTTTTTGTGTTTGGAGACTTAAACATAGATTTGTTACAATGTAATAATGACAATGTGCAGGATTTAATTAATATAATGAACATAAATTCTTTATTACCTCTAACTACCTTGCCTACTCTATTAACTTCAACTTCATCCACGTTAATTGATCATGTTTGGTCATCTCAGATTGAAAGTAATACTGCCAATTATATATTAAAGACAGATATCAGTGACCACTACCCAGTAATCTCTGTATTTAAATGTGATAAATATCGTCATCCTTCTCCCACTTACGTAACTAAAAGAATATTTAATCAGGACTACCTTGAAAAATTTAGTAATAGTCTCTCACAAACTAATTGGAGTGACACATTAAATTGTATATGTGCTAATGAGGCCTACAACTTATTTTACAGTAAATTTAAAACATGTTTTGATAAGTGTTTTCCGGAAAGAAAAATTAAATTTAGTTTTTTAAAGGTACGTAGTCCACACATTACTCTAGCTCTTAAGAATAGTATTAGAGAAAAACATCGACTTGAAAAACTAGCGCATAAATGGCCTTTAACGTTTAAGGAGCCTTATAGAATATATAGAAATAAATTAACGTCACTTTTAAAATTAGCCAAGAAGAAGTATAACCAAGAGCAGTTACTTAATAGCCAAGGTAATCCAAAACAACACTGGAGATCCATTAATACTATTCTTGGTAGATGCACAGGTGCTAAACATACAGTTATTGAATTAAAGCCACATTGTACTGACATTTCTGAAACATTTAATGACCATTTTTTGAAGGCTGGGGGGCTAGATCATGATATAGTAGGGGATGAATATATGACATATTTACACAACTCACCTAATTACTCGGTATACTTATCACCAGCTACACAGATAGAAATTGAAAACTTTCTTAAGACATTAAAAGGTACATCATCTGGTTTTGATGAAATTTCTCCCTTGGTCGTAAGACAAACTGCCAGCATAATTTCCTTGCCATTAACACACATAGTTAACCTCACATTAAAGAAAGGAGTTTTTCCGGACGAACTTAAGAAAGCTAAAATTATTCCATTATTTAAGTCAGATAATAGAGATGATGTCAATAACTACAGACCTATATCAGTTCTTCCTGTGTTCAGTAAAGTCTTTGAAAAAGTGATATGCACTCGTCTTGTAAATTTCATTGAGAAAAATAATTTATTTTCGAATTGTCAGCATGGTTTTAGACCAGGGCGCTCTACTGAGTCGGCCATATTTCAGTTTACCAATAATGTGTATAAATATCTGGAAAAGAAACATTATTTAGTTGGAATTTTTTTAGATCTTTCTAAGGCTTTTGATTCGCTATGTCATAAAATTCTTTTAAGTAAACTTAGTAATTTTGGGATTCGGGAGTTCCTTTAGAATTATTCAAAAATTATTTAACAAATCGATTTCAAGCTGTTTACTGTAATTCTAAATATTCTTCTTTCAAGCCTATCAAAATGGGTGTACCGCAAGGATCTATCCTAGGACCTATACTTTTCTCATCTATATTAATGATATTGTCAATGCTAGTAATAAATTTAAGTATACCATTTATGCTGACGACACTAATTTACTATTAGATGATAAAAATATAAATAGTTTGCATATAAACATTAATAATGAGCTCAATTCAATTAATATGTGGCTTAAACATAATAAGTTAAGGTTAAATATCACTAAAACAAAATACATTATCTTTCAAAACCGATCAGTCACTACTAACATGCCACCTATAACACTTGAAGGAAAAGTACTTGAACGAGTTTCTTATACTAATGTTTTGGGCGTTGTCATAGATCAAAATATCAATTGGAAATACCAAATTAATTCTGTTGCAAATAAACTATCTAGGATATGTGGCATACTGTATCGAATAAGAAATAGCCTTACACAAGAAGCACTTATCAGTATTTATTATACACTTTGTTACCCGCATCTCATTTATTGTGTATCTGTGTGGGCGTGTACGTGGCCTTCCTTTCTTAAAAATCTTCAGGTTTCTCAAAATAAGATATTTAGGTGTATGTTTTACATGAACAAGTTTGATTCCACACATAACGTATTTTCCACACATAGATTTCTTAATTTTAAAAACATTCATTGTTATTTTCTACTATTATTTATTTATAAAAACCTCGCACTGATGCATGGAACTCATCCTTTTCAAGTCATTAATACAGTGCATAATACGCGCAGGAACAATATAAATCTTATCTCTCCACAGTTCAGGACAGTTCTTTTCAGAAATAGTATTTTATGCTCAGGACCTCAAGTTTGGAATTCTTTGCCAGTAGAAATAAAAAATCTCCTTAATAGTAATAATTTCTCTCTATTTAAAAAGTCAGTAAAAGCACACTTATTTGCAATCCAAAACAATCACGGTTAAAATTATAATTTATTCCTGAAACATGAACACAAATTTACATTATTAAATCTAATCAGTGAATTGCATAGTACTATTGTCCATATTATTTTTATTATTGTTATTATTATTATTATTATTATTATTATTATTATTATTATTATTATTATTATTATTATTATTATTATTATTATTATTATTATTGTTGATGCTGTTGTAGTTGTTATTATAGTTAACATTTTAGATATAACTATTATAACTTCATCTGGTATTATAGTTAATGTTGTTATTTATTGTATATTTGTATTTAGCTTTATGGTTGGGAGCTATCTGCAACCTTTAGAAAGATAATAATAGTACAATGAAATAAATATACAGTCTGTCGGGAAGCTTCGGCTTGACAGGCTAGATTCGTTGCCAGAATATATATATATATATATATATATATATATATATATATATATATATATATATATATATATATATATATATATATATATATATATATATATGTATATATATCAATGTGTGTATATTATGGCAATAAACATTACTTACTTACTTACTTACTTACACACACACACACTACTTATCTATACCGCCTACGACGTGCCTCCGCCTACCCCCCAGCGAACGTTATCCGGAAGCTAAAGGAACTACATATTTTTAAAAACCGCAGTGCAAATAAGTGTGCTTTTACTGGCCTCCATCGCTCGCGCGAAGAGGTCATGGTTGTTGGCGCTCCTCAGAGCAGCCCGGGTCAGGTGTTGACCTCTCTCACACCTTCACCCACACCCACTTTCTTCATCATTGCTCTCATCTCGTCATTAGTGTTTAGTGCGATGTGTTCTACTGTGAGATACAACACTACTTATCTATACCGCCTACGACGTGCCTCCGCCTACCCCCCAGCGAACGTTATCCGGAAGCTAAAGGAACTACATATTTTTAAAAACCGCAGTGCCAGGAAAAGTTCACGAGTGACACATAACATACCAGTGATCACCACCACCAGGAGAAATACTAAACCCAAGCATGCCAAGGACTACAAACACATCGAAGTGCCGCGCCAGTGGTACAACCTGCCAACCCTGCTACTCTCCAACGTTACCTCCCTCAACAACAAGCTAGACGAAGTCATCACCACCATCAAATCCACCAGCGCTGACGTTGTGGCCATCACAGAGGCGTGGCAGATAGTACCCGAGCTCTTTAACATCACTGATTTCCAGCTCTTCCATCGTCTGAGAAGAGGTAAACGAGGCGGTGGGTTAGCGCTCTATTGCCACACCCACCTCAACCCCTGCCTCCCCGTTGAGACACGAGGGTGTGGAAACCCTGGAGTCAGGCTCTCACCCCTCCACCCCGACTCGCTCCCTCGGTACTAATCTGTCTGGTCTACTACCCTCCCCGTGCCGCCTCAGCCACCTTGCTGATCAACCACATCATCGAAGAAATGGACCAGCAGCACTCTCTTCCCTCTGCAAAAGTAGTTGTTTGCGGTGACTTCAATCAACTCCACACCAGTGATATTGAGGACCAGCTACATCTCACACAAGTAGTAAATTTCCCCACACACGGCACAAACACACTGGATTTAATCCTCACTGACCTCACTTCCCACTACCTTCCCCTAAGCCCCTCCCCATGGGACGCAGCACACACCTGTCAGTTCTTTGGACACCTGCACCTACATCCAACAAAACCCCGCCAGCCACCAAGACCTACAGGCCTGTTACGGACTCAGCCATCCGCGCGTTCGGCCAATGGATAACACGCCACCGCTGGGTTGAAGTCCTTACAGTGGATGACGTGCACCAAAAATGGAGCAACTACACCAGCACAATTACCGCAGCTTACCACCACTTCTTCCCGCTAAAATCAAGACGAGTGCACCCTTCAGACACCCCGTGGATTACACCCAGAATAAAACGTCTCATTGAACAGAGAAATGACGCCTTCACACCAACCCTACACTCTACAAGCCCCTCCGCAACAAAGTTATCCGAAATCAAACGAGCCAAGGCCACATACTACCCCCAAAAGATCCACAGCCTTAAGCAAGCTAACATTGGGAAATGGTTTTCAAAAATTAAGGCCTTGTGTGGCCTCAACAACAGCGCCCCCTCCATCCCGGGCGTATCTCACCTCCACCACCTGAAACAGCCAGGGCCATCAATCTCCACTTCTCGGCCATCTGTCAGTCCCTCCCCAGCCTGGACCTGACCTCACTCCCAGCTTACCTGCCCGCCCCATCACCTCCCCACGGTTGAGGCCTATGGGGTCGCCAGGTCACTAAGCCAACTTAAAACAAAGCGGTCCACCACGCCCACTGATCTCCCCATCAAACTGTACCAGGAGTTTGCCCCCGAGCTGGCCACCCCCCTCGCCTCTATTTTTAACGCTTCCTTCCGTCAAAGTCAGTGTCCTGCTGACTGGAAAACAGCATATGTTACTCCGATTCCCAGACCACCACCCTCAATCACCAGTGACTTGAGGCCTATTTCTATCACCCCATTCCCAGCCTCCTGTGTGAAGCCTTCATTTTCAAGTGGACTTACACTCATCTTGCTCCCCTCATAGACCCACAACAGTACGGCAATATCAAGTCAACCTCCACCACACTGCCTAATTAATCTCCTGGACTTTGCCTACAGAAATCTTGAAAAACGCAAAACATCAGTTTCTCTCGCTTTTATTGATTTCCGAAAGGCTTTGACCTAGTTCACCACACCACAGTCATCAACAAAGCAATAAACCTAGGGCTTCACCTAACCTGGTCTCCTGGCTGGCTGATTTCCTGCACCAGCGTAAACAGGTGGTGAGATTTCAGGAGTGGCCTCCCTCCTCTACACCTTACTTGCAGGGGTACCTCAGGGGTCCAAAATGGGCCCTTTGCTTCCTTATCCTAATTAATGACGCCCTGACCCACACACCACCGCTGGAAGTACGTGGACGACACCACAGTGGGAGTAACAGTTGACAACAGCAGCAGATTATTCCCACCTACAGGAAACACTACAAAACCTAAACACATGTACAACACAAAACATGGTCACCATCAAATACACCAAAAATACACTCCTACACATCAACACCTCCTCTGCCCTGTTGCCCCCCTGTGGTGTCCATCAACGACACTCCTCCGGGTAGTTACATCAGCAAAACTACTTGGAGTCACCCTGGACAACAAACTCACATGGAAGGAGCACGTCTCCCAGCTCACCAGATCTGCCACCTATAAACTGTACCTGCTGAGGAGACTCAAAACGCTGGGGGCCCCTGAGTGTGCGCTGGCGAGCGTGTACTCCTCGTTCATCCTCCCCAAACTGACATACGCGTCCCCAGCGTGGTCTTCCTCCATCAACATCACGCAGCGCCGCCAACTTGAACGCGTCCAGAAGCGAGCCTGCAAAATCATCCTGGGCCCTCACTACACCAGCTATCAGGACGCCCTCGACTCCCTCCATCTCACCAGCCTACAACACCGTCACGAGACCCTACTACACCGGTTCGCAACCAAGCTTCTCAACCAGCCCAGACACAGACACATCCTCCCACCCGCAGTGAACCGCCCTCAGCAATCAGTGCGACACCACAACATTATTGCCCCGATACGGGCACGGACTGACCGCTATAAGAACAGCGCAGTGCCCGTGATGGTCAAATATATCAACAATGCAAACTAAGAGCAGCACAATTTGTATGTTTTGTAAATATTTTTCATTAGGACTTATTGTTGTTGTTATTATGATTATTATTATTATTATTATGATTACTATTATTATTATCATTATTATTATCGTGATTATTATTATTATCTTTACTATGATTATTGCTACTATTATTGTTATTTCTATTTTCCTTTTTATTTTCGATCATACTACTTTGTTCATTTGTCTCATTCATTTCATTTCATCTTCCATTGATGTATATTTTCAGCTCTAGGGCTGCCTGGTACTTCATGAAATAAACCGTTTATTATTATTATTATTATTATTACATACACACACACACACACACACACACACAGATTAACCCCCTTCCCCCCTCGCACGTCACCTGTCAAAACACACACCTTTTCACACACACACACACACACACACACACACACACACACAATAATAATATTATTATTATTATACACACACACACACACACACACACACACACACACACACACTCCTTTCCCTTGACTACTTCAGTCAGGCATAGTTTGACTGCGCATAAACACCACGCCGCGGCCATCGTTATTTTTGTTGTTGTTGTTGTTGCTGCTGCTGCTGTTGTTATTACCTGATTATCAAATCTCTCTCTCTCTCTCTCTCTCTCTCTCTCTCTCTCTCTCTCTCTCTCTCTCTCTCTCTCTCTCTCTCTCTCTCTCTCTCTCTCTCTCTCTCTCTCTCTCTCTCTCTCTCTGGTTTTCCTTTTATGTTTTTGTTTTCTTCTTGTTTTCTTCTCTTCTCTCCTATCCCCTTCTTTTCGGTCTTCATTAGAACAAAAAAACAGATTAAAGGAGACACAAATACACTTCTATCCCTTGCCAAACACAGGCTCAACGGCTAACGCAACGGAACTGTGCACCGAGGCCACGTGCAGCTATATGGTATCCACAAAACTTTATCTTCTGAGATTTACTACTGACGGCGGCAAACTAATTATGTCCCTGCTTACCTAAATCATGACGCAGGCAAGCCAATTCCATCCCTTCTTACCTTAGATATGGACAGCGCCAAGCCCAAGTGGTGTTGCCGGAGTTAAGAAGAGGAAGTCAAGTGACGCGAACCGCCAAGGTACAGAAAGAGAGCTCTCATTCGTGCTTACCTGAAAGGACAGAGAACAGTGTTAGAATACTCTTGAGGGTATATTTGAGTGGGCGTTGGGAGAGAGGATGCTGTCTGTGTATGGGTGGGGTGGAGGCGGTCTGTGTGTGTGTGTGTGTGTGTGTGTGTGTGTGTGTGTGTGTGTGTGTGCGTGCGTGCGTGCGTGCGTGCGTGTGTGCGTGCGTGCGTGCGTGCGTGCGTGTGTGCGTGCGTGCGTGCGTGTGTGTGTGCGTGCGTGCGTGCGTGTGCCTGTGTGTAATAATAATAATAATAATAATAATAATAATAATAATAATAATAATAATAATAATAATAATAATAATAATAATAATAATAATAATAATAATAATAATAATAATAATAATAATAAAAATAATAATAATAATAATAATAATAATAATAATAATAATAATAATAATAATAATAATAATAATAATAATAATAATAATAATAATAATAATAATAATAATAAATGGTTTATTCATATATTGGCAGCCATAATGCTGAAAATACACAAAATACAATGATATTTATGTGATGAGTAATGGGGGAGGTGGAGAAGGGTGGTTGGTGTGTGTGTGTGTGTGTGTGTGTGTGTGTGTGTGTGTGTGTGTGTGTGTGTGTGTGTGTGTGTGTGGTGGGGTGTAGGGGTCATCTGATCCATAACCAAATCCTTAACCAAATCCATAACCAAAAACAACCAAATCCATAATCAAATCGTTCACCAAATCCATCAGCGAATCCTTAACCCAAATCCTTCACGCTGGGTCCAGGCAATCCCTCACCGCCGGGCGCCCACTCCTCGCTACTCTTTCCGCCGCGCCGCCCTCACGTGATGCATTAGGCCAAGTTTTACAACAACGCGGGCGGTGGCTGGAAGGATAGCAAGACGGCCCCGCGTCCAGGAGGACGCGAGTTCAATCCCCGACCGGTGCCACCAAGCTGGGATTTTTCAGCCGCCGCCGAGTGGCTTAAAACTACCCACATGCTGTCCAGAAGACCACCTATCAACCCGGACTCTAGATTCTAGGATTAAAGATGAGCTCCGGGAGGGCAGCATGAGCCAATGCAAGATGGCGCCACTATAAACACTCGCCTGCGCCAGAACGGGCTGGGCCGACCATCAGGACCCACCGGAAAGAAGCCTTGGACCGACCATCAGGATCCACCGGGAACAAGCCTACCGGCGCAATAGGCCGCGACGTAAAAAAAAAAAAAAAAAAAATAAAAAAACTGAGTGTGGCGAAAAAAATTCCAACTTTTCTCATAATTAGTTTAGAAATGTGTAACGGCGTGTGAAGCTTCCGTCAGGCCGACTTTGTGCCCGACGGAATGTGGCGGCGGAACACACTCGGCGAGGGAAGAAATAATGAAAATAGAAAAGCAATGACAATAATAATAATAACAACAACAAAAATAGTAGTAGTAGCAGCAGTAGTAGTAGTAGTAGTGAGTAAAAGTAATAGTAGCAGTGGTGGTGGTGGTGGTAGTAGTAGTAATAGTAGTAGTAGTAGTAGTTAAAAGTGTTAGTAGCAGTGATGGTGGTGGTGGTAGTAGTATGCAGTAGTAGTAGTAGTAGTAGTAGTAGTGGTAATCTAGCTGTGGATCTTCGCGACGCAATAGCCGCCCTAGCAAGAAAATTGGCGTCAGAGAATTGCCAACACCTCGAGCCTCTGATGGCCTGCCGGCTCATCCCGCTGGATAAAAAAAACAGGCTGTCGCCCCATCGGGATGGGGGAGGTGCTCAGGAGGATCATAGGCAAGGCTGTCATGGAGGTGGTGAAGGACGACGTGAGGAAGGCGGTGGGATACCTCCAAGTGTGTGCAGGTCAGCAGGCTGGGTGTGAAGCTGCCATTCACCCCGTCAGGAAAATGTTCGAAGACCCAGAATGCGAGGCGGTGCTGATGCTGGACGCTGCAAATGCGTTCAACAACATCAATAGGGAAACAGCACTGCACAACATCAAAATCAAGTGTCCTATATTCGCCCAATATATTGAAAATACATACAAGGAACCTCATAATGACCAACGACTTGGAGACCCGGTGGCCGCCACAATCCTCAGAGGGCACCACCCAGGGCGACCCAGTGGCCATGGCAATGTTTGCCCTGGGAATGATGAAGCTGCAGGACATCATCCGCCATGAAAACACCAACGTCAAACAGGTGGCTTATGCGGATGGCCTCACCGGGGTAGGAAAGTCTGCAGACCTCAGGAAATGGTGAGACCTCGTCAATGACCACGGCCCTAAAATAGGGTACCGTCCCAAAGCCACGAAGTCTGTGGTGATTGTAAAACCAGAGGCATACGATCGGGCCATAACCGCATTCCAGGGCAGTAACGTGGAACTGTCAGTTACCGGTGAAAGACACCTCGGGGCAGTCATTGGAACAGCTGATTATAAAATCGAATATGTGAAAACAGCTGTAAAGGCGCTGGGAGTCCGAACTGCAGAGGCTGAGCGAGATCGCCAAAACGGAACCGCAAGCAGCCTACGCAGCATTTACGTACGGTGTCAAGCATAAATGGAACTACCTCATGAGGACAGTTCCTGATGTTGCTCCGTTACTAAAACCTCTGGAAGATGCTATCAGAAACACCTTCATACCGGCGATAGCAAATGGGAGATGCCCCAGCGACCAGGAGAGAAGGTTGCTGGAGTTGCCGCCAAGAATGGGTGGGCTCGGTATCACCAACCCGCAAAATCTGGCAGAGTCTGAATTCGAGAACTCACTCCGAATCACAGCCTCCTTGACCGGATATATTACCAATCAAAATGAAAGGGGAGAAGACAACGCTCAAGATATTAGGTCACTAAGGAATGAAATCTCCAAAAACAGAGAAGAAAAACAGAGAGACACTCTGAGTGACCTGATGAGAGAACTCCCAGAAGACACAAGGAGGAGGACAGATATTGCACAGGAAGTGGGCGCCTCAAACTGGCTAACCACACTACCTATCAGGGCAAAAGGCTTCAACTTAAACAAAAAAAATTCACTGATGCCCTTGCCCTCAGGTATGGCTGGCCAGTGGATGGGCTCCCAAACATGTGTAACTGTGGCTCACCCTTCAACCAAAATCATGCCATGACATGCAAGAGAGGAGGTTTCGTCTGCATGAGACATGATGAAGTGAGAGACGTAACAGCTCAGATGCTGAAAGAAGTCTGCCACGACGTGACTGTGGAACCCATGCTGCTCCCTCTGCAAGGCGAACACCTCGCCAGACGCACCGCTAATGTTTCGAACGAAGCACGAGTGGATGTTAGCGCCAAAGGGTTTTGGACTCGTGGACAAAGGGCATACTTTGACATAAGGATCTTTGATCCCATGGCCCATTGCCACAGAGACCTGACCCTTGATGCAGCCCACAGAAGAAACGAACAAGAGAAGAACAGAGCATATGAAGAACGAATACGGAATGTGGACCAGGGCTCCTTCACCCCATTAGTGTTCACGACGTCAGGACGGATGGGACCAAGGGCGCAGAGCTTCTACGCAAGACTCGCCGAAACACTCGCGGATAAGAAACAACAACCAAGAAGCAAAGTGGTCGCCTGGATGAGATGCAGGCTGTCCTTCTCCCTCCTGAGGTCAGGTCAGGCTTGGTCTGCCTGAGAGGAACCAGGTCACCTGCACCCAAAACCACCCACATTGCCGACCTGGAGTTTGAGGCGACGGTGGTTGATAGTCGTATAAACCACAAGCTCTGTTAGCTTAAGAATAATATGTTTAGTAAGGTTTGTAATACTAAATAAAGATGGTTGTCGGCCACAGTAATTGGCTGGGTGGGGCCAATGAATTGCTTTGTGAAAGGATATGAGAAAAGATACCGCTCACAACGCAACTCTAATAGATGGAGGCCCGTAGTAGTAGTAGTAGTAGTAGTAGTAGTAGCAGCAGTAGTAATATTAAAAATCATCACCAGGTTTTTATTTATTCTCTCTCTCTCTCTCTCTCTCTCTCTCTCTCTCTCTCTCTCTCTCTCTCTCTCTCTCTCTCTCTCTCTCTCTCTCTCTCTCTCTCTCTGACTCCAAGCACGTACGTTTTTTTATTTATTATATATATATATGAATTGTCTGGCCAAAGTACAATAAAATAACATATGTACGAGACACAGTTATCACCTTATGGTAGTGTCAAAATAAGTATTGTATGTGCCATAATTCGTCATCGCCTCGCCGCAATCACAAGCTCGTGTCGCCAACTGCCGTTGAATAACTCTCGTACACAGCGGGCTGTGTACGTTTTTATTATGTTTTTATTACAGCTAGCTTGTTTGTTGGTCTGTTTAGTGTATCAGCTAAAGCTTTGTTAACATAAAAGATGCAGAACATGCAGTATAGCACTATACAATACAGGTATATTAATACTTATAACAGTAATAATATCGTCATCCGGAGGCGTTTGAACGTTGGTTTTTTTTTCACAGCGTATCGCCGTGCTTCAAAATGATTCGCGTCGGTGTTTCTAAATATTCGTGTTTAGCAAGATAACGGAGGCTCCTATGGTTATTTTTGATATCGCATCTTAATCTACGGTATTTTCTACGTTTATCAGTAGGTCTGTTTTTCTTTTAAACTTGGTAATAAAAAAAAAAATGATCGTTTTGACAAAAATCCTCAGGGGGGGGGCAAATGTGGCCCGGGTCGGAACGAATAGGGTTAAGAGTGGTGACTGACTCTCTGTTGGAAGTTGAGTATTAACAAACAGACATCTACAGTATACAAAAGAACGTGAATGCAAAGCGAAAGAGAAATATATAAACAGATATTTTTGTGGTCTGGTCGGCAGGAAAAATGCGTTCCGTCACCGCTCCCACGACCCCAAAGTGTCGGGGTCTGCGGCGTTCCATTATAGCGGCGGCGGCGCGAGGGATCAAAACAGCCCAACTATAAAAGTATTAGCGGCGGAAACCGACGCGGCAACTATTTCCACCACTCCACTCAGCAAGCCAGGCAGTCAATGTCTGCACCACGCGGCGACAACAAGGGCGTGGAGGAAGCAGAGTAAGGACGTGTAGGGAGGTTTGAGGAGACAAAACATGAGGGATCGATGAACTTTTTGCTAATGAACGAATCACCGCCCTCCGCATTCAGTCTGTTTTCATTTTTTCAATTTCAATCCCGCACCAGGAGACGCTGAAGATGCACTGTGTAAGACGAATGAGGACGTTTAAGGAGACAAAACATGAGGGGTTGGTAAACTTTCTCCTAATGACGAATGACCGCCCTCCTTTCAGTCTGTTTTCATCTTTCCAGTTTCGTTTCCGCACAAAGACCAAGGACGCTATGGAAGAAAAATTAGGACATATAAGGACGTTTAAGAAGGCAAGGCATGAGGGATTGACAACCTTTCACTTAATGGACGAGTGCACTAAGCCTCCCTAACCTTTCCAGCTCTCTTCATTCATTCTATTGTTTAGGTCGTCGCCACTTCAACCTCGCACCGAGAAACAAAGACGCTGAGGAATCACTGTGGAAGGAAGGGTTTTTCAGGAGGCTAAACAAGCAGATTACTAACCTTTCTGCTAATGAATGAATGCCTGTGACATAGGGCCGTATTACTAAAAATTTCGTCGCCCAAGTTCACATATTTGACGAGGCTTTCGTAGGTGTTGTGGGCATTTCCAGAGGTAGTTTCATGACCCTGGTGGTAGTTTGACCCTTCCTCTGTAGCATGAGCCCAAAGAAACACTCATTAGAACCCGATTGATCCCCTCTTTGACGTTTAGAAACAACTGATGTGAGAAGCAAAGTGTCTTGTAATACCGGCCAAGGACGCTGAAGAATCACTATGCAAGGAAGAGTTTTTCAGGAGGCTAAACAAGGGAGATTACTAACCTTTCTGCTAATGAACGAATGCCCGAAACCTCGTATCCTTTCCAATCCTATCCTGCCAGTCTGTTGTTTTGATCGTTGCCACTTCAACCTCGCGCCGAGAAACAAGGACGCTGAAGAATCACTGTCTAAGGAAGGACATTTTAGAAGGCAAAACATGAGGGCTTGGTAACCTTTCTGCTAATGGACGAATGCACGAAACCTACGTAGCCTTTCCGACCCTTTCGTTTCAGTTCGTTGTTTTGTGCGCTGAAGAATCACTGCGTAAGGAAGGACATTTTAGACGGCAAAACATGAGGGATTGATAATCTTTCTGCTAATGGACGAATGCCAGAAACCTCCGTAACCTTTCAAGCCCTCTCCTTCCAGTCTGTTGTTTTGATCGTTGCCACTTCAACCTCGCACCGAAAACAAAGACGCTGAGAAAGAACTGCGTATAGAAGGGCGTCTCAGGAGGCCAACATAAGACATTTGATATCCTTTCTGCTAATGAACGAATGCACTGAACCTACTTAAATTAACCTTTCCATCTGTTGTTTTGATCCTTTTCATTTCAATCTCGCACCGAAAACAAAGACGCTGAGAAAGAACTGCGTATAGAAGGGCGTCTCAGGAGGACAACATAAGACATTTGATATCCTTTCTGCTAATGAACGACTGCACTAAATCTACTTAACCTTTCCACCTGGTGTTTGATCCTTTGCACTTCAATTTCGAACGCCGAGAAAGCTCTCAGAAAGGAAGGACATCTGAGGAGGCAAAAACTAAGGCATTTGATATCCTTTCTGCTAATGAACGAAGGCACTAAACCTGCCAATAGCCTTTCCAAGCCTCTCCTTCCAGTTCGTTGTTTTGATCCTTTCCACTTAACTCCCGCGCCGAGAAGGGAACAAGACGGTCTAATAAGGTGAAAAAAGTGACCTGAAAAGACCTGACGTTGAAGCTATTTTGAGCTAGCTTGAAGGACCGAGAGAGAGAGGGACAAGTTCAAGAAATTATAGGACTGATTAGGTTAGTTGAGAGAGAGAGAGACGAAGGGTGAAGAAATGAAAGGCAAGAAAGTTAAAAGGTAATGAAGAGGAACAAGAGGAAGAGGAAAAAGAAGAGGAGGAGGTAAGACAAGACAGACAGACAGGAGGAAGAGGAAGAGACGGGGAAAATGAAAGTTTAAAGGTAAGAGAAGAAGAAAAAGAAGAAGAAGAAAAAGAAGAAAGGAAGGAAGGAAAAAGAAGATATGGAAGAGAAGGAAGATGATTGAAAAGTTGGAAGGAGAAAGAAAAAAAAGGAAAAAGGTAAGAGGAAGAAGATGAAGAGGAAGAGGAGGAAGTGGAGGAGGAAGAAGGAGGAAGAAGGAGGCTCATAGTTAAAGGAAGAGGAAGAAGATGCATTGGAGAGGGAAAAGGAAGAAGTGGAGGAGGAGGAAGAAGAAAGAGGAAGAAGGGGGGTAGGAGAAAGGAGAAAGAGGAAGAGAAGGAAGAAAGAGAAAGCTCGAAGTTAAAGGAAGAGGAAGAAGATGAAGCGTTAAGGGAAAGGAAGAAGAGAAGGAGAAGGAGGAGGAGGAGGAGGAGAAAGAGCTCGAAGTTAAAGGAAGAGGAAGAGGAAGAGGAAGCAAAACGAAAGAAGTGGAGGAGGAAGGAAGAAGAAGAAATAGATGAAAATAAATTTAAAAGGTAATAAAGCTAATGGAAGAGAAAGAAGATTAAGAGGAAAGGGAGAGGGGAAAGGAAAAAGTGGGGGAGATGGTGATGGTGGTGGTGGTGGAGGAGGTGGAGGTGGTGGAGGCGCCGAAAAGTTTATGCAAGGCAATGTTCCAGAATGCTTGGGACGGGCGGCCAGGCGTGAAGGCGCGGGAACAACACGACGGGACAGCGGGAAGGAGGCGGCAAGGAGCGACGGCCGGGCTCAAGGAGGGAGGAGAAGGAGGATTAGCCGCTAACACACTAAACGAAGCCACCAGGAAATGCATACACCACCCCCATGAAGATTACACGGACTATTGTGGACATGGGAGCAAAAAGAGATGGTAGAATAGATAGAACGATCTCAGAATCCCTTTGTGCTGTATCAGGGCTGGGTTCAAGGGGGGAAGTAGAGGAGGATTAGCAGCTATGAGACACTACACGAGGCCACCAGGAAATGCATACACCACCCCATGACGATTACACGGACTATTGTGGACATGGGAGTAAAAAGAGATGGTAGAATAGATAATAGAATGATTTCAGAATCCCTTTGTGCTGTATCAGGGCTGGGTTCAAGGAGGGCAGTAGAGGAGGATTAGCAGCTAAGGCACACTGAAGGAGAACCGAAGGAAATGCATACACCACCTCCATACAAATTAAACGGACTATTGTGGCGATGCTTAAGTTCTGGAGACATGGGAGAAAAATTAGAT